>NC_081841.1:78675263-78909420 GCF_963259705.1 Myotis daubentonii | reverse complement strand
GGGAAGAGATTAACCAGAGATCTTATATGGATACATGCATTACCTATGGACACAGGTAGTAGGGTGGTGAAGGTGGGATGGGAACCCAGGAGAGGGGGGCAATGAGGATGGAAAGGGGGACTTCTGTAATACTCTCAACAGTAAAGATTATTAAAAATTAATTAATTAAAATATTTAAAAAATTGATGAATGGTTAAAGAAGAAGTGGTGCATATGTACAATAGAATATGACTCAGCCATAAGAAAAGAGTGAGATCTTGCCATCTGTGACAACAAGAATGGACTTAAAAGGTATTGTGCTGCGTGAAATAGGTCAGACAGAGGAAGACAAACACCATATGAATTCCCTTATGTGTGAAATCTAATGAACAAAATAAATGAAGAAGTAGACCAGAAACAAACTCATAGATACAGAGAACATTTTAATGGTTGCTAGAGGAGGTTGGGGGAATAGGTAAAAAAGGGGATTCAGAAGTACAAATTGGAAGTTATAGAACTGTCATGGGGATGTCAAGTGCAGTATAGGGAATATAGTCAATAATATTGTAATAACTATGTATGATATCAAATGGGTACTAGATTTACCAGGATGATCCCTTTGTATGTTATATAAATGTCTAATCACTGGATTGTACACCTAAAGCTGATATAAATTTTTACATAAACTGTAATTGAAAAATCCTATATAATAAAGAGCTTATATGGAAATGGTCATCATACCCTTACACCATCACGCCTTAACTGCTCAGACACTCAACAATGGGGAGAGGAATGGAGACCAGGCAGGCACAAATGAGCTCACAAGAGAGGAATGGGGACCAGCCAGGCTGCAGGCCCGGGAAAGGGACAAGCCGCACACCCCTAGGTCCCGGGTGTCAGCAGCTGGGGTTGCAGCCCAGGAGAGGGACAAGCTGCACATCCCGCCATCCCAGGCACCAGCGGCTGTGGCCCAGGAGAGGGACAAGCCACCCACCCCACGGTCCCGGGTGCCAGCGGCGGAGCCTGCACCTGCGCCCCGGGAGAGGGACAAGCTGCACGTCCCGCCGTCCCAGGCACCAGCGGCTGTGGCCCAGGAGAGGGACAAGCCGCCTGCCCCGTGGTCCAGGGCACCAGCGACTGTGCCTGTGGCACGGGAGAGGGGACAATCTGCCTGCCCCGCAGTCCTGGGCGCCTGTGTCTGTGGCCCAGGCAAAGCCACCTGCCCATGGTGCCCTGTGGCTGCAGTCAGCCCAGGTGAAGCCGGCCTGGGTCCTGGGTGCCTATGGCCAGCCAGAGAGAGGGAAGCCCAGGTCTCAGGTGCCTGTCACCAGCCGGAAGAGGGAATCCTGGATCCCGGGTGCGGGGTGAGGTAGAGGTGGTTAGGGACGATCAGGCCAGCAGGGGAGCAGTTAGGGGCTATCAGGCAGGCAGGCAGAGGTGGTTAGGGGTGTTCAGGCAGGCAGAGGTGGTTAGGGGTGATCAGGTAGGCAGGCAGAGGTGGTTAGGGGTGATCAGGTAGGCAGGCAGAGGGGTTAGGGGCAATCAGGCATGCAGGCAGGTGAGTGGTTAGGAGCCAGCAGTCCTGGATTATGAGAGGCAATCAGGCATCTCCCCAGGGGTCCCAGATTGGAGAGGGTGCAGGCCCCCTGTGAATGAATATTTTGCACTGGGCCTCTAGTAAAAATATATTTTTTAAAAGAGTGACTGGAAGAAAAATGTCATCCTAAGACAGGGAACATCAAGGAAAACGATAAGCCCTGACCAGTATGGCTCAGTGGATAGAGCATCGGCCTGCGGACTGAAGGGTCCCAGGTTCGATCCCAGTTAAGGGCATGTACCTTGGTTGCGGGCACATCCCCAGTAGGAGGTGTGCAGGAGGCAGCTGATCGAGTTTCTCTCTCATCGATGTTTCTAACTCTCTATCCCTCTCCCTTCCTCTCTGTAAAAAATCAATAAAATATTTTTTTTAAAAAAAAAAGGAAAAGGATAAGAAATTAATACACTAACCCAGAGGTTTCATCTGTTATCTCATATATTCCTCACTCTCTGAAGTGGGTATATATAAGCCCGGCTTTTAAAATGAGGGCACCAAGTCTCCGAAAGTTGATTTGTCTAAGTTCTTGACCTAGAACAGGGCAGAGACAGTGCTAGGATGCTGGCCCATTTGAATTTAGAGCCTTAGCCATATCTGTCTCCCTGCAAGGTGAACCAAACACGATCTAATGAAGAAGATACCATCACAAAAGCAAAGTATCATGTCTCCTGTATCGAGAGATGATAAGGGAACTAACATTGAGTGTCAACCAAGGCAAATGGTCCAATGCCATGATTAATAATCACAACAGAAACTGCCAGTTATCAAAACAGTCACAGGAATGTGAAGTACAGCATAGAGAATGCAGTCAATAACTCTGTAATAACCATGTATCAGATGGGTAGTAGACTTATCTGGGTGATCACTTCATAAATTATATAAATGCCTAATCACTATGCTATGCACCTGAAACTAATATAATATTGTATGTTAACTTAACTTAAATTTTTTTAATTTTTTTTAAAAAAGAAAAATCTATGCTAAAATATAATCACAATAAGTCCCAATTATTTAGCACAGTACTTACTACCTGCCAACTTACAGTTCTAAGTTCTTTACATACATTAATCTATGAAATCCTTATTACCAACCTTTTGTTTTAGGGACTCTTATAATCCCTATCTTAGAGAAAAGGAAACTGAAGTTCAGAGATGCCAGGCCAACTTGCTCAAAGTTAATTTGTCCATAAAGACAAAACCAAGGTTTAAACCCAAGTATTCTCTCTTATGTCCATGCTCTTAACTTCTCTGCCCAGTACAGCCCAGTAAGTGACAAAACCCAGATTTCTATGGTTCCAAAGCTCATGTTCTCCCTACTGTGTCGCAGGGATTGCAGACCATATAGACAGAAGCAAGGTTACAAAGAAGTCTCTCTAGAGCCTCCTCTTCCCTTCAAGAGAAAACCAAGTGTGAGAGACCTGTCACCTAAATCCCAAAAGAGCTATCTATCTAATATAAGACCTTTTTGGCAGGAGTAAAGGGTTGAGTTTTTGCCTTTTACCTGAGTATCAAAGAAAGTAGAACTCAACATCTTTTCACAGGAGAAAGGAGTCAACACAGGATTAAAATTGAACCCTAGTCTGGAGATGGTGAACAACTCGGAGTAATAATCCTGGGCAGCCAGAATGCATTGAGCACCTAGAAGAGTCAACTTTCAAATAGATGCCAGAAACAGAGGAAGGCTGGGGTTAGAAACCGAGTGACTAGCATGTGGGGAAAATAACAGCACAATTGGAAAAAGCAGTGATTTTGAACCAAAACAGTAGAAGCCAATTGGTGAATAACCATTGGGCAGTGCCTCCAAGCTAGTCCTCCAGGTGAACTCACTGCTCCCAAGTTTGTTTATTCTATGTGCTCCCAGCAAGCAGTGTGCAGGTGATATTTGATTGAGTTGTACACTTGAAACCTGTATGGTTTTGCAAACCAATGTCACCCCAATAATTTCAATTAAAAAAAACAATCTGGATTTGACAAGTCTGGAGGCTTAGGGGTCCTCACAGTGAAGAGCTGGCTGGAAGAGGTGAATAAAATCAGTGAAGGAAAGTCAGGGCTGCTTGTGCTTCCTAACAGAAACAAAGGCAAAAAGCAAGACTTCCAGGGTGGCCAGAACAAAAACACTGTCCTCTTATTTTACATCTATAATATGATTTAATTTCTTTTATTTAGTTATTTGATTTCTTTAATAAAATGTACTTTTTTAAAAAATAAGGCAGCTCTGAGAAATTTACTCTCCTAAGGCTAAACGGACATAACCATTTGTCAACAATAGCTACTAAAATGACTGTACCTATTGTTGTTCCAATTGCAAACACAACCGTAGTAGGATTGTTTAAATTATAATAGGAGTTTTGAAACAATTATTAACTGAATTACCATAATAATATTCATATATGAAAGGACCTTTTGCCTACTTAATTGCTCAATTAACATTTTTCATATGCTGAAAGAGAATAATATTTCACTAATAATATCTGTCTTAAAATGAAATATGATCCAACTAGATTATCAACAAGGCCCAAATTTACTTCACATTCTACTATAAAGCTTGTCAAGTATTTTGTGTGAGTGATCGAAAACCTTCCAAGTTATCCTGTGCCAGGACCAAGTAGAAAGGGCTCACCAAGATGTAAAATAAAAGGCAATACCTCTTTTCCCGTGAGCAAAGTATTTTCCAAAATTGCTCCGGTCTCTGAAACTAGCACTTTCACTCGGTATTGGTTAATGATTCCATTTGCTTGTCGTGGTTTCTTCCAAGTAATTCTTATTTGTGTGGCTTCTACTTCTGCAAGCTGTAAATCAAATACTGCACCTGGAACTAAAAATGTAAATACAAATAAGGATGTGGAAATTTTAAAATACATTTTCAAATTTTAAAAAATTTTCCAAGTTCTTAATGATTTAAGATCTATAAGAAATTCATCTAGAAAACAGGCTAAAACAATTATTAATTTATCAATAATTAAATATGTATAAGAATCTTTAAATACATGGGTATTTAAAGTTAAATTTCTACACATTGTTCTCAAAAATGAAAATAAGAAATAAGATATCGTGGAATAATTTCCCCAAATCAAAATGTCATAATATTTGTTCCAATAATTACATTAATAAAAAATAACTTCCCAGATGAAGCTGTTTTTGGATGATTAATGCGCAATAGAAACCTTGAAGGCTTTATACAAATTATAACAACATATCAAAAAACAACATCTAGAAGACTTGGAATACAATAAATGTAGTTGGTAAATTCAATTAAGCTATCATTTAATTTATTACATAAGATTGTTTGAAGAGTTGATTGATTTTTATCTGCTGGTTTTAAAAATTAATTACATGAGTCTCAAATTTCAGGCACCCTTACATATTTCAGTAAAGAAAAACAGGGACAAACTAATTGGTTTAAGACTAAGCACCAAATACTTAAAACAAGTTCTTGATCAGTGGTTCTCAACCTTCCTAATGCCGCGACCCTTTAATACAGTTCCTCATGTTGTGGTGACCACCAAACATAAAATTATTTTCATTGCTACTTCATAACTGTAATTTTGCTACTGTTATGAATCATAATGTAAATATCTGATATGCAGGATGTATTTTCATTGTTCGCGACCCACAGGTTGAGAACCGCTGTTCTAGATATAAAGTCACCAAAAGTGACATCTAGGAAACCTCCAGTGCAAAGGAGTAATGGATCAAGGACAAACTGCCCTGGGCCTTTGTCCACATTTTTTATATAACTCAATGTGTGGTTACAAATTCACCCCTCCATCCTGTTTCCTTATCTATAAAACTGGTGTAATTATATCATTCTTGTTATTATGTAAGGTTTCTGTAAAGAACAAGTGATTCAAGAGAATTTATAAAATGTTGGTTCAAGAAAAAAAAATATGACAGAAAAATTTTGTCCTTTATAATCAGGATGTGGTAACATATTAAATTCATTTTCCTAAGCTGAGGTATTTCACATTAGTAAAGGTTTAGCAAATTTCACTTAGAAGAGAGATACCTTAAGGGGTGGGGTGGGGGCGGGGGGTAATAATATGAATGGAAAGTTACTCTGTTCCCTTTTAAGATAACATAAATTAAAAATTAATGTCACAACTTCCATAAATATCTTATATAATAAAACCCTAGGTAGCCGCCCTCACATCGTCACAAGGTGGCCACCACAAGATGGCCAGCAGGGGAGGGCAGTTGTAGGCAATCAGGCCTGCAAGTGAGTGCTGTTGGGTGTGACCAGGCCTGCAGGGGAGGGCAGTTGGACCAGCAGGGGAGGACAGTTGGGGCAACCAGGCCTGCAAGTGAGTGCTGTTGGGTGCGACCAGGCCTGCAGGGGAGGGCAGGTGGGGGGGACCAGGTCTGCAGGGAAGGGCAGTTAGGGGCAACCAGGCCTGCAGGGGAGGGCAGTTGCGGGGGTCCAGGCTGGCAGGGGAGGGCAGTTGGGGGTGATCAGGCCAGCAGGGGAGGGCAGTTGGGGGTGATCAAGCCAGCAGGGGAATGGTTAGGGCGTGATCAGGCTGGCAAGCAGAAGCAGTTAAGGGCAATCAGTCAGGCAGGCAGGCAAGTGAGTGGTCAGGAGCCAGCAGTCCCGGATTGTGAGAGGGATGTCCAACTTCCGGTTTAGGCCTGATTGGACCTAAACCAGCAGTCTGACATCCCCCAAGGGGTCCCAGATTGGAGTGGGTGCAGGCTGGGCTGAGGGACACCCCCTCCCCCATGCATGAATTTCATGCACCAGGCCTCTAGTTATCTATAATTAGTGAATAGAATCATGCTTAAATTAACCATGAAATTAAACTATATGGTGTTTTCATCCAGTAATTAAGAGTGTTTTCTTTATCTCTATGACATAACCATTTAAAAAGCTCTCTAGATATTGTAATAATATAAATATTTCTAAACATTTTTTTGAATAGTTAATGGCTAGATGGATGAATAAGTTATTCAGGCCGAAGAACATATTATTTGATTATTACAGGCAAGATTCTAGTGTCCAATGAGGGTAAAATCTGTGCTGAAAAGTGGAGATAAACATAACATGGCTATACATCTGTAATTTGCTAATCTTTTGAATCTTCTATTCTAAAAACATTTTGGTATATCTCTAAATAGAAGGATAACTCTTTGGATTGATCTCCCACAGGAGTTCTAATCTCAAGAGAAAACTGTCCTTTGAAGGATGGAGGAAGAGTTCTAGGCTAGGACCCCACAATCATTGATTCATTCGTTCATCACTCAACAGAGCACTCATATAGTCACACTGCTCTGAGCACCCGGAGACAGAGAGAGAAATAAGATAGATAAAACATTTTGCACAGGTCACCTCTTATACAAGTTTTATTTCATTAACAGATATTGTCCCCAGGGCTTATTTTTTTTAAATTATCATATTTACCAACACATATTTTTCAAAGGTGGAGAAACTTTCCAATTGACTGAGTAGTGTGAAAACAACTCGGCCATTTAATTAGCAATGCTCCCATTCCACCTTTCTTCCATATTGTATTTTGGCATCCCTATATAGATAAAACCTTAGCCAGTATTGCATAACATATTTATAGAAGAGAAAGGTCATTTTTCTATTTAATTTGAATTCATGTAGTGGAATCTCAATTTATGAAGCCAATTTAATGATTGCATTAATCAGATTAATCAGGCAGCTAAACCTTGCCTCCTAGAAAATAAGTGAAATTTGATGTAACAGTTAGTTCCACTTGATGTAACACATTAATGAAGTAGGATACCACAAACTACCCAAACTACCCAGTACATAGTTGGCCATCTTGTAGTTAGACAACTTAGGATATTAGCAGATAGTTTCTTCATCTTCTAATTTAGAAGATGTTTTAATATAACTTAGTAAGTATTGCCCCATAATACTAATGCCTAAAATTATGATTCCAGTAAAAATTAAATGGTTCTATGTTACCTTAAAAATGTACCCCAAACTTGTATAAGAATGAGTGCATACCTATCATTCTTTTTTCTTATAAAAGAAGAAAAAGCTTAGGGGATAAAGAAAATGAAGTAGACAGCATTGTATCTTATCTTCAGAAAGATATTTGATCTGTTATACCACAAATTTTTTTACAGGGAAACCAGAGAAGTGTGGATTAGATCAAGCTCCTTTAATATTGATACCAAATTAACTAAAGAAAATCAAACACACAGGCAATTAGTTATTGTATTGTCTACAGGGACTATATAAAACTCAAGTCAATACATCTATAAATTTTGCTAATAAATGAGAAACAGAGTTGATTTATGGTTGGTAAAAAAATATTCTAAATAACTTTAAGTTTTCAAATAAAAAACTATAAGAAAAAAAATGAAGACAAATGACATTAAAGAAAATTCATTAAAATAATTTTTACCATTATGGAGCAAATTCAATTTCCATTAGAAACACATTGTAAAAAAAAAAAAAAAAAAAAAACTATTGAAAAATAAATGTCACTGAAAATCCTGAAAAACACAAAGTTGATAGTCTCTCAGTGATTTCCCTACAAAATGTTTTACTACCATTTGCAGAAAGTAGCAAGTTGAAATCACTGAAAACAAAAGTCTAACTTCTAAGGCCTATTTATGGGTAAGTAAATATGGCTTCCAATACTTTGCCTGCTTTATATGATGCTAAACTCATTACAAAACATGTGACACTAGTGATAGAAACGTTATTAGGCGATATTGAAGCAACAAAGTTTACTTAAGATTTGTTTTTGTTGTTAATCCTTTCCATTTATTTATTTTATTTTTTTAGAGAGAATAGAAGGAAGGGAGAGGGAGAGAAAGAGAAACATTGATGTGAAAGAGATACATTGATTGGTTGCCTTCCACATGCATCCTGACCTGCAACCCAGGTACGTGCCCTTGACCAGGAATCAAACCTGCAGAGCAGACAGAGGCTCTAACCAATTAGCAACACTGGCCAGGGCACTTAAGGTTTTTTAAGCCCCATACAAATAATAAGAAAATGCTGTTGTCTATGTTCAGGAGCACTGTCTCATTTTGCTGTCTCTTATTTGGGTAACTCATGACATTTTGTAGCATTGGAAATTATTAAGTTACCATTTTTTCCTCAAAATCATCTTTTTCATTCTTATGTAAAAATCTGTTCAGTAAAATACTAAGCAAATATAGGAATCTTACGAAATATATAATACCACTGCTATAACAACATGACATTGATTTTTCTTTGATAATCAAAGTATACTGTAGACCATAATATTCTCAGTGTTAATGAAATCAGCCCAATTGCAATGTCATTTCAGATATTATTTTCTATAAGAGTAAATTCAACATTTTTCTATGAATATATAGAGATTTGTTAGAGCCCCAGTTGTTTTAAAAATTTGTCCTAATGAACAGACTGAGGAATCTCATAGGGAAGGCTTGGGAGGGTGGTAGTTGGGAAGGGATCAACCAAAAAACTTGCATGCATATATGAATAATCCATGGATACAGACAATATGGTGCTGAAGGCCTGGGGTAGGGGGCAGGGGGCAGGCTAGAAGGGATCAATGGGGGGAAGGGAAGGGACATATGTAATACTTTCAACAATAAATATTTTTTTAAAAGTTTGTCTTAATGAATTTTTAAATAGATTTATAACCTACTTTTAAATATGGAGAAGAAAATAGAGTAATCTAAATTAAGAAAATAAATCGAGTAACTTTAAAATCTATTCTCTGTTGTATCAATAAATGAAAAAATCATCTAAAATTGAGAGATCAATTTTAATTGAAAGAATATAGTTCTTATGAGTTATTAGAGTATTCTCATATAAAGATTCCTATATTACAAAGTTTAACTAGGGGGACCAGGATTCATTAATGTTGCCAGAAGTAGAAAGCTAATTCACTGCATTAGATAGAGTATTCCAGCGAAGCCCTTCCTAAGGTTGAGCCATCCCCAAGCACTCCATGGAGGAAGGCTGGCATTCAGAAGTTAAGAACCATGTCATTCCTGCCTTTACTGGAGTCCACCTGCTGTCAATGGACCCTCCTGAGATCCAAGCAGATGTGGTCTATATGGTGAGTAGCCCAAGAAGATAGTAAGATAAAACTCAGGTAAACTGTTTGCTGTACAGGGCAAATAGAGTCATTTATTGAAAATAAGTCGGTGTGAAAAATAACTCATGTAAAATATATTGAACGTCCCTAAAATTATACTTATTATTTTGTGACTAAAAATGCAGAAATAAAAGGGAAATGAATGTTTACATGATATTCAAAATAAACAACATGGGATTGCATGTAGCAATATTTTCTATTTCTCTGTAGGCCAAGAACGATGACAATAAAACAATCTTATATTGTGGATTCAGAAGAACCAAAACCGGTTTGACTTGAAAGAAGACAAAAGTTTTTAATTATTTACTTGTATAACATAAGAAGAGAAATTAGCTGGTCAATAAGCTTGGTTGAGAAAACGCTATTGCAATCAAACCCAAGCACTCTGGTGTGATGAGGGCCTGGCAGCTCCGCTGTGCTTTACAGCTATCCATAAATCTGCCCCGCTTTCCTGGAAATGCTTAAGAGCAGTTTTTAGGTGGAGACTAGGAAAAATTAAGGTCTAGTGGAGAAGACATATAAAAGTGAAACCTCTTCTAATAGAAACACGAAGGAAAAAAATTAATAGAAAAAAATGAATAGAAAAAAATGAGAACATTTTGCTTATGTGTATGCATCTCTTTCTTAATCGGTGTATTGAAACCGTATATGCATTAGCATTTTCATTTGAAAGTGATATAAAACATAATTTGTATGTTCTTTAAACAACAAAATATCATTTTACTGTTTTTTGAAGGGAAGTACATAATTCCCTAATGGTTGCTGCCCTCTAATGGTGAAATACTTGATTGGATATATCTGATGAATTCATGCCCAATCTTATGTGTGTGTGTGTGTGTATGTGTGTGTGTGCTGTATGCATGCCCATGTATGTTCCCACATGAATGTATTTAATTTATGTTACTGTATGTTATCTTTCACACAAAGAAAATATGTAAAATTTTTAAAGTGTTAATGTGATTGTGAAAAAAATTATTGTATTCTTTTCAGTTATACAATCCCTAAATAGAAATAAAGACATTTAACAAGTTTGGTGTAGGCCAAAAAAAAAAAATGTTATAAAAGAATATGGTAACATTTTTTAAACATTATATTTCACCTAAAACTGTGATGTTTACAAGATACAAATAAAAGTGTTTCTTTAGGAGAAATATTGTTTTAATAATTTCAGTATATGCTTGTAAATTAGTAATATGCACCCTCAAGGATTCCTTACTTGCTTAAAATATCCTCTTCATTATAAACATATTTTGTTACAGGCATTGGGGATATGGATTCCTCTGAACATTAATCTGTGAAAAAATATATATTCTACATCAAATAATGTGAGTTAAACAATGTTAAATGTATTTGTTTAAGATTTCTTGAAGTTTTGCCAATATTCATTGGGAACAGGTCTGTTACTGCATGTAGTGTGTTTCCTAACCTCTTATTATGAAGTATGCAGTGGGTTCAATGTTCTGAGGAACATAAGTTTAGAATGTACTAGGTAGCCACCTGATAAGGAAATAACATGAATTAAATATATATGTGGTGTCCTAAAAAATGTATACACACTTCAACAGCTGGAAGCTCAATTTTGAAAATGAAATGTATTTTAATAAACACTGATTTTATAATTATTCAAAGTGTGGGTCTACATTTCTTGGGACAACCTATATAAGCCAAATAGCTTGTAATATAATGTTTAACCAATGCAACAAAATTCACAAGCAGAGCAAAAACATCTAATTAATACACTAAAGGAGGTGTTCTTACCTTGTGGGGGAGTGAATACTGAAATATTTGATTTGGGTCCAATCCCTGCACTGGTTTCTGCAGCAACATATACATCATACATTGTAAATGGTGTTAGGTTAGTGAATGAAAACTTGAGGTCTTTTGTGCTGTTATCCAAAATACGACCTGAAAAAATAAGATACCTGTGGATTATTTTCTCATCAAACATTTAATCATTCTCACATAAAAGGATACAGCCAAGAAGAGCATTTAAAGTGCTAACTTGTGCATTGTTTTTTAATACAATTTATTTTGTTGTTAATCCTCACCAGAGGATATTTTTTCCATTGATTTTTTTTAGAGAGAGTGGAAGAGAAGAAGGTATGGGGGGAAAGGGGGAAAAGAGAGAGAGAGAAACATGATGTGAGAGACACAAGTCAATTGGTTGCCCCCTGCACCTGCCCCGACTGTGGCCTGGATCAAACGTTCAGACCAGCTACATGTCCTTGAATGGGAATCAAACCCACGACCTTCCCATGCATGGGCAATGCTCTAAGCACTGAGCATACTGGCCAGGGCACTATAACGTTTAAATATATTTTAAACATTTAGTTTAATCTTGCATTGTTATCAATTTAATTAAAATAACAAAAATAACATGAAAATTATCCACTGTTTAAATGACTTTTATTAAATTATAAAGTCCTGTTCAATTCCCATGTTATTTTTTGACATATTTTAAAGGAATACATTAGAACTACTAGATTTAATAAATCAATTTATCAACATAGTAGAATATAAAATTAATACCCAGAAATCTACGGCATTTTTATACATGAACTCTCAGAAAGGGAAAACAAACAAACAACCCCATTTACCATTGCGACAAAAAAATTTAGATACTTAGGAATAAACTAAACCAAGGAGGTAAAAGACCTGCATTTGGAAAACTACAAGACACTGAAAAAAGAAATAGAGGAAGATATATGCAAGTGGAAGAATATACCATGCTCATGGATTGGTAGAATCAACATCATTAAAATGTCAGTACTACACAAGGCAATCTGTAGCTTCAATGCAATTCCTATTAAAATACCAACAGCATATTTCACAGAGCTAGAACAAATACTCCAAAAATTTACATGGAATCAAAAAAGACTTCAAATAGCTGCAGCAATCTTGAGAAAGAAAAACAAAGTTGGAAGAATCACAATACCAGATTTCAAGTTGTACTACAAAGCCACTGTATTTAAAACAACCTGATACTAGCATAAAAATAGGCAAATAGGCCAATGGAACAGAACAGAGAACCCAGAAATCGACCTAAGTCATTATGCTCATTTAATATGTGACAAAGGAGGCAAGAGCATACAATGGAGTCAAGACAGTCTCTGCAATAAATGGTGCTGGGAAAATTGGACAGACACATGCAAAAAAATAAATAAATAAAATGAAACTAGACCACCAACTTACACCAAACACAAAAACAAACTCATAATGGATAAAGGACTTAAATATAAGACAGGAAACCATAAAAATCTTAGAAGAATCTGTAAGCAGCAAAATGTCAGACATATGTCCTAGCAATATCTTTACCAATATAGCTCCTAGGGCAATGGAAACTAAAGAGAAAATAAACAAATGGGACTACATCATAATAAAAAGCTTCTGCACAGCAAAAGAAACCATCAAAAAAAATAATAAGAAAGCCCACTGCATGGGAGAACAAATTTGCCAATGTTATCACCGATAAGGGTTTAATCTCCAACATTTATGGGGAACTCATACAACTTAACAAAAGGAAGGTAAACAATCCAATCAAAAAATGGGCAAAGGACCTCAATAGACACTTCTCCAAAATGGACATACCGTAGGCCAAAAGGCATATGAAAAAGTGCTCCAAGTCATTGATCATCCCAGAGATGCAAATCAAAATGACAATGAGGTACCACCTGTAAGAATGGCTATCATTAACAAATCAACAAACAGCAATTGTTGGCGAGGATGTGGAGAAAAAGGAACCCTCGAACCCTCCTGCACTGCTGGTGGGAATGCAGACTGGTGCAGCCACTGTGGAAAACAGTTTGGAGTTTCCTCAAAAAATTAAAAATGTAACTCCCATTTGACCCAGTGATCCCACTTCTAGGAATATATCCCAAAAAACTAGAAACACCAATCAGAAAGAATATATGCACCCTTATGTTCATAGCAGCACAATTCACCATAGCTAAGATTTGGAAACAGCCTAAGTGCCCATCAGCAGATGAGTGGATTAAAAAACTGTGGTACAGCCCTAACCGGTTTGGCTCAGTGGATAGAGCATCGGTCTGAGGACTCAAGGGTCCCAGGTTTGATTCCAGTCAAGGGCATGTAACTTGGTTGCAGGCACATCCCCAGTATGGGGTGTGCAGGAGGCAGCTGATCGATGTTTCTCTCTCATCAATGTTTCTAACTATCTATTCCTCTCTGTAAAAAATCAATAAAATATATTTAAAAAAAACAAAAAACTATGGTACATCTATGCAATGGAATACTATGTAGCTATGAAAAGAAAGAACTCTTACCATTTGCAATAGCATGGATGAGCCTAGAGAGCATTATGCTAAGCAAAATAAGCCAGTCAGAGAAAGATAAGTATCACATGATCTCACTCATATGTGGAATCTAATGACCAACATAAACTGATGAACAAAAATACACCCAGAGACACAGAAACATCGAACAGACTGTCAAATCTCAGAGGGAAGGCGGGGGAGGGTATAGGGGAGAAGAGATCAACCAATGAACTCATATGCTTATATGCATAACCCAAGAACACAGGCAGTGGGTAGTGAAGGCTTGGGGGTGGGGGAGGGGTGGGAAAGGGTAATGGGGGGAAAAGAGGACATATGTAATATTTTCAACAATAAAGATTTATTTTAAAAAATCAGTGACAGTATTTTGTATTCAAATTTAGTCAGTTATAATGCTAAATATTCTCATTTTCATCTATAGAAAATTTTATTTAGAAAACATTTCTAATTTAGCTTCTGAGAAAAATTCCTTAAGTAGTCCAGCGTCAAAATTCCTTAAATCCTGAACTTTTCCACTGAATAGTTCTTTCACCTTCTTGCTGTAGTTGAAATCTGACTGTCTCCTCTAAGGGCCACTTCTGTTCCCTTCAGCCTTCCCAAAAGTGGTAGTCTATTTTTCCCCAGAGACCTTCAGATGTGGTGTTTTCCTTGTTCCTTATTACCGTCATAGGCCATTCTAGCTCCCTCCTTATAAAATCCTACAGTTTTAAATATGATGTTATAATGAAATCCACTAGCCCTCATGTTGTAGTGATCTTCTAACCCCAGGGTCACTCACCTTCATTCTGGATGGAGTACCTACGACTTCAATGTCACCTTCTTTAATGCTACCATCTTAATTTGTAGTGATTTCAATATTCCTAGAGATAATCCTTAAACTGCTTTGAGCTCTTTTTAAATAATCTAGTCCTGCACTCTAACTCAGTCACTCTCTCATGGCCATAACTTGGTTATCACTATTACCAATAGCTGCAAATCCTCCATAATCTCAATTTCATTCAACTTTCCGATCATTCTTTCTTATCTCCTATTCACTTACTCTAGAACCCTGAAACAACAATTCTTTGAGTCCATTGAGACCTCCAACCCATTTATTTTACCACCTCTTCTATTTTATTTTGTTTGGTCCTTTACCACTTGATTTCCTCAATGTCTCTGTCAATTATAATCACTGCCTGACATAAGTCTTCAATTCCCTTGCCCTTCTCTTGTTGAATGGAGCTGGAGAAAAACACAAACCACTCTGACTGGTATCACTTTATTCATTGCCACATCTCAAATGAGCCCGTAATGGTGCCTAGTACCTTACTCAATTCCCAGTCCTATCACTCCCTCTGTTCTTCTACATGATTATTTTGTACTTTCTATTCCCTCCTCCGAGTTCAAAAGTCTGTCTGCTCCATCATCACTCACAGTTGATAGTCTTGCTTCTCATTCCATTAAAAAAATTAAATCAATCAGAAAAGATCTGCCACAGACTCCCACCAACAAAATTACCTATTTACCAGCCTCTGTACTCAAATATTCTGCCTTGCAGTCTGTCACTATGGACAAACCATCTGTATTCTTATCTCAAACCAATCCCTACATTTAAGCAAAGGATCTCAACTTCTGCCTACACAAAAACATCTTCCCAATAATTCTTGCCTTTCTTATATCATTAAATTTTTGTTTCTTTCTTCATTCACATCAGAAAACAAACAAGAATTATTTGTTCTTTATGGGGGGAAACCCCTGTTAACTCTGCTTACCCCTACCCCCACTCTCTGCTTCCTTTCATTGCTTCACTTTGCAGCAAAACTCAAGAGTTGTCTGTTACCCACTACTACAGTGTTCTCCCATTCTCTTGAATCCATCCCACTCAGTCATTTACCCCCACACTTCATCATAACTGTTCTTGCCAAGATTGTTAATGACCTCCATGTTATTAAACTCAATCATTACTAAATGCATCTTACTTGATTTATCAGTTTTACAGATGAAAGATTACCTTGTCAATGTTTTATAAAATAATACCAAAACATACAGAAAAGGTATGTCTCTGTATTGTGCTTCTCTCTGTGTTCCAGAAAGAAGAAAGGGTTTGGAGGAGCAGAAAGGCTACTGTTTTTTAAAAACTGCACGTATTTCAGAATTTTAGGAGCATGGGTACTTAGGAATGAAAAATAAAGGTTACTCATATGATTCATGAGATTCATAAAAGTTTCACAATGAATAATTTGGAACTCTATTTTTTCATTCTTCCAAATAAATAATAATATGTGAGTTTATGTTATTTCATTGTTATTTGAATTTAACTTCTCTTGTATAACCATAGATCTCAAATTAGGAAACAATTTTAGATTTTTTTAATTAACTCCAAATAATACAGTATTTCAATCCCTCGAAATATCTATGACAAATGGATGCCAAAATTCTCCTTGTTCACAAAGATGGAGAACTTGACACTTCATAAAGCTGCCCATATTATTTTCAGAGAGCTCTAACTATTAGAAATGGAGTCCTTATTCTAAGCAGAAATCTGATTTAGTATCATCTAAGACTATTGTTCTTCATAAATATATTTGTAATCAGAATAACTCAAGGTCCTCTTGTTCAAATATGAAGACATACAGGGTGTCCCAAAAAATGTATACACACTGAATAATTATAAAGGCAGTGTTTATTAAAACACATTTCATTTTCAAAATTAGGGTATCAGCTGTTAAAGTGTATATACATTTGTGGGGGGGGTCTCTGTATACCTCCTCTAATACTTTTCTTCATGAGGGGTTATCTCTAGTTCAGCTGGTCCTCAACAAATATAAAACATGGATAGTGTTTTGCCATCCTTATACTTATTTATGGTTTTAAACAAAAATTTCAAAGAGCCTCACCCTCCTTATTACTTTTCAATTATTTGCTTCATTTACAGGGTCTTTTTAAAAGGAGTCTGATACTTTTGCCCTAGCCGGTTTGGCTAAGTGGATAGAGCGTCAGCCTGTGGACTGAAGGGGTCCTGGTTCAATTCTGGTCAAGGGCACATGGCCGGTTGCGGGCTCGACCCCCAGTAGGGGGCGTGCAGGAGGCAGCCGATCAATGATTCTCTCTCAGCATTGATGTTTCGATCTCTCTTTCCCTCTCCCTTCCTATCTGAAATCAATAAAAAAAAATTAAAAAATAATAAAAGGAGTCTGATACTTTTAAAAAATTGATACCAGTAACATATTTTATAATATTCTTATTCTAAAAGGTAAACACAAAACCAATTAAGACTTACCTGATGACTGAAACCGGTTTGGCTCAGTGGATAGAGCGTCGGCCTGCGGACTGAAAGGTCCCAGGTTTGATTCCGGTCAAGGGCATGTACCTGGGTTGCAGGCACATCCCCAGTAGGAGATGTGCAGGAGGCAGCTGATCGATGTTTCTCTCTCATCGATGTTTCTAACTCTCTATCTCTCTCCCTTCTTCTCTGTAAAAAATCAATAAAATATATTTAAAAAAAAAAAAGACTTACCTGATGGCCCATATAATTCAACTCTATAACTAAATTTCCCGGTTACTGTCATTGGTGGATCACATGAAATTGAAAAGGACTTTCCCGTAATGTTTCCTGTTACACAGTTTTGTGGTGGTCCTTCAGGTACTAAAATAATCACAGGGGAAAAATGAATAAATAACAGAACAGATATATATATTTAAAATTAAAAATTACCTGATTAAATATACATAATGAAATATAAAGTCAAAAATAAAATATCACAATAATATCAAAGGGTTTTCTTAACTTAAGAAAAGGAAAAAATTTTTTTTAAAAAAAAAAAAGGAAAAATAGAATAAATTGAATTTGAATAAGACATGCTGGATCATAAGATCAACTTATTTGCAACAATTACTAGTCTTATTTAATGCTGCATCTAAGTTTCATTTCTTCATAGTTCAGTGTGGAGGTACACTGTCCTGCAACATGTACATGTACATATATATTGCATTCATCAGGCCTGTATCTGACTTGATATACACTCAACTCCTGGTAGATACAAGTAAAAGCGTCAAGGAAATAACAACCTTCAGAATCTATTGGCAATGATCTTTATTTTTTGTATCAATATTTGTACTTGGTTCTGAGAGAATACTTATAGCCTATAGTTAGAAGATTCTAATGTAACACTGGTAACATATAAAATTAATAATGACAATTTAAAATAGTCTATTTTTCATAGATGTTTCTACATTTTACCCTTTCTTTAAATTGAAATGAAACGTTTTAATTTTTTTTTTTTTCAAAACAAATTTTGTGCCTACTAAATCTCACTTTGGGTGACCCTCATGAATTTGTTTTTATTGTATAAGAAGAAGTAAGGGATATGGAAAAAGAAAATGCTATGATTCAAAGATGGTTATTTAAATTTAAAAAAAAACTTAAAACTTACATGTAATGAAATGATAAAAACTAACAGCTATGTTACCAGAAAAGAAAATACTATGCTTTAGTGAAATTACTCTACCAGCAATAATTTCCAGTAACTTCAAATATTACCAATCAAAACTGAATGTTTGATACTATATATTTAGTATGGAATTATGTCAGTATCTACATAAATTTACATATATATGTGTGTATATATATATATATATCCATACTACCATAATCAAATAGGTATTTTCATATCTAGAAATAGTATGTGCTTTTTGAATTTAGTAGTAATAATATCTAATTATACTCATTGAATCCTAACACCACTGCCATAAGAAATATACTATTGCAGTCTCCTTTTTTCACATGAGGAAACTTCAGGGCAAATAGGATACTAATATGTATATTTTTAACTACTGTTCTTATTTAATACTGAAATGTTAATTGCATGATATTTATGCAGGTGATATCTTTACATTTGGTGGTAGCAGTAGCAGTGAGAGAAGGGTATAGGTGATCATAGACGATGCAGAAGGGAGGGGATGATTATGAATAAATGCTGAGATCACAGAATAAAAGCTGATCTTAGAATCACGGTCATTAGCTCAAGAATCATTTCAAATATTTCTGCTTCTAGATGCTTATGTCACTAAAGAGAAGTGAAATTGAAGATTCTCCAGGTAAGATTTCTATTATCTGTCATTAGGGAGGGAAGTTATTGGAAGGGAAGAAATATTTTAACAAAAAGATCTGTATCAAAAAAAAAAGGAAGACCTTTCTATACATAATTTAACTTTTTTCCCCACACACACATGAAATAAATAGAAACCATACCTGATTCTGGTGTTCTGACAATTGTACTATCAATATAACCTGCTTCTGTTGTAACAGCAGAAACTTCAAAAAGGTATGTCGTGTAAGGTCTCAAATGTGTCACTACAAAACTGATAGGTTCTTTCCACACGGAGCTTATCTTACTCCGTGCCCATGTGTTCGATGAATATGTGGTACGCGTTGGAGGCGTACCTCTACTAAGGGTTGGAGAAGGGCTGGTTGTACTCCATAAAAAAGATTCATTATTCTCCTAGTGAATAAAATAAATATCAATGGAAAATGTGTTGTCTCTTCATAGACATAAGAAATTTATTTATTTTCCATTTATACTATGAATATTATTATTAAATTGTTGATATATGTATGATTGGTTAATTTTAACAAATTAGCCTATTCAAGTTATGGAAAAATCTGCTAGATTATACCCTAGAATTATACCCATTTATGCCTACAGTTTTAAAGCATAATGTACATATTGCATTCTTTATACCTTAATCGTTCTTATGAATAGGATTTCAAGTGGCTTAAAACAAAGGTAAAACTATAGCAAAATCATTAGTAAGAATTTTAAAAATTCATCTTATAAGTACAAGAGGCAAAGAGTTGAAATTTTTCCCTGTTTGTGAAATTTCAAATGTTACTTTCAAATAGTTGATCAAACTATTTGATCAACACAGTTTTTTCTCATAAGCACTCAAAAGATGAAGTATATGTTGTATATGTGAGTATATGTTCATGTGTGTGTGGATATGTGTTTCTATATATTAGAATATATCCAAATTCTACAAAGAAGATTTAGAAACGTGTAAAAATTCAAGTATTTAAAACAAAATTTTGTTTGGCTGTTTCTCCATCAATATTATCAAAAGAACAACAAAATTATTTTTAGAAGAGCATTATTACAGTACTTCTAGGGATTTCCCATTGGTAACTAGAATAATAATAAACTTTTCACCAAAGAAATGCACAACAAAAATCTACTTCCACAAACTTAACCTTGACAATGCCTATCCCCTCACTTCCTGTCACATCTTGTTACTAGTGATAGCCTACACTTTCTTCCTTCAGAGCTTTATAAAGTATCTTTCACCCAAAGTATGCCTCTCAGACAATCTCCAACACCTATCACAAATGCCAGTCCTGTTAGGAGTCTTTCCTGAGCTCCCTAAGCAATTCTGACATCTTACTCTTGAATCTCAAACCCTTCATTTATTCTACCTTGAATATAGCCAATTGTGTGTAACATAATACTATGACCTAATACTGTAAGTAATCAAATCACTATACTTTGGCAAAATTTATAGTATCCCAGATGCAGGAAACTTCAAGATATACATTTATTTAAAATTCTTGAGACATAGAAAGTGTTCCTTAATACTTACGTTGCATTCTGGCAATTTCCCGGTCAAAATGTCCTCTACTCTGATTGAGACATCTTTCACCACTATCCCACTTCTGGCATGTTTGACACTAATCTTGAAACTGGTAATTTTGCCATTTGGTTGACGAGGTAAGTACCAAATCAGGTTTACTGCTGAATAGTTAAAGGCCTCAACCGTCAGATTTACCACTTTTCCTGGAGCTGGCGAAGTGAGAGAGATTACAAGAGAGGTAAAAAGAATGTTATAAACTTAGAATGCCAGTTATATAATTTTGGGATATAACATTTCCCATGTTATATGAAACTAAATTTATAATATATTGTGGAAGGGGGAATCTACTTGGGTTAGATGTTTTCAAATATATTTAATTAACTTCTGCCTAACATAAAGAACTAGAAATTAGGCCCATAGTGTTGTGTTTAAGGAGTAGATAAGTTTAACTTCAAGACTATTTGATCAACACATCTATTGATAAACTACTTCAAATACGTCTAAAAAATTCAATTAATAGTTGTTTGTGAATATACAAAAAACAACAACAACAACAAAACCTGAAACATGAATCTTTGCTTAAAACATTTTGGAATTATATAGATTCCTTAGGTAATGAAGAAATGGCAAATGAAAACAAATATTCCACCAATTATACCAAAAAGCATTTCTAGACTATGTCTAAATATCTAGTATCTAACATAAATTGGATACCACCCAATTGGTTGTGGTTATTACATTTTGAGTTTCATACACCCTCAAAATTAATTTTCATCAGAATTCATGGTACTTCAGTTTCAATTATTCATAATCTGCAATAATAACAATCTGTATATTATTTTAATTGGAATGAGATAAACATAAGGACAGAATGAAAGAAAATTATGCCCATTAATTTCAAGGAAAATTATACAAAACTGACAAAGTAAATAATCAAGATTCTTCAGAATAGTGAACAAACATGACAAGTCACTAATGAAAGAAATAAAAACAAAATAAGACATTTGGGATAAAACATTGTAAGTGATAGCAGTGCCTAGTATTAAGAAACCAAATAATAGAATTTTGGTGCATGTTGTAGAAAAAAATGACAAAATAGATTTATAAATGAAAGCCACAAAAATTATTTAAAAAAAAGTTTGGCCTTGGGAGAGAGGCTGTTTGTGAATTATATGACAAACAGTACAAACTAAGAAATGTAAGGACAGCTGCATTTTAACAGAAAACAAAATAAATCAATTTGGGGGGATGATTAATCATTAATAATGGATGAAATGATGGATGGAAATTTTTTGTCTCCAAGGGAAACTGATCAATGGATTTAATTAAATCTTAAGAATATTAAAGATAATATCTATACTAACAAAAGGGTAATATGCTAATTAGACAGGACATCTTCCGGACGACCCTCTGGATGTCCTTCTGAACAAAGCCATGGTGGTGGGGCTAAGGCAGAGGTGATTACGGGTGATCAGGCTGGCAGGGGAGAGCAGTTAGAGGGATCAGGCTGGCAGGCAGATGAGCAGTTAAGAGCCAGCAGTCCCAGATTGTGAGAGGATGACCAGCAGTCGGCCATCTCCCAAGAGGTCCCAGATTGGAGAAGGTTCAGGCCGGCCTGAGGAACCTCCCCCGCCCCTTCATGCAGAATTTTGTGCACCAGGCCTCTAATCTGTAATAATAAAAGCATGATATGCTAATTAGACCAGACATCCTTCCTTCTGGAAAGGGCCTACAGTGGGCAGGGGCTGCAACAAAGGTGGCAGAGGCCCCTGGCCACAGTGGCGGCAGGCGGGGGCCAAGGTCAAGGCCCTTACACGAATTTCGTCATCCGGCCTCTAGTCTATATATCTAAAAACCTAAGCGACCAACCGACCAGCTGACTGGTCAGTAGCTATGATGCACACTGACCACCAGGGGGCAGACGATCAACACAGGAGCTGCTAAGCTGCAGTCACTTGGCAGTGGCAGTTCTCAGGTGATGCACCTGGAACCTGAGAGGAGGGAGCCCAATTCTAGGGTTTGACACCCAAGAACTGTCCTCTCGCAATCCGGGACCCCTTAGGGGAATGAGGGGATGTTGAACAGCCGGTTTCAGCCTGATCCCCACAGGCGAGGCCAAGGGACCCACCAGTGCACGAATCCGTGCATTAGGCCTCTAGTAATTACTATATGATACTAAAGACTGAACACTTACATTTCTTTTTAGTGGATAAAATATAATAATGCAAAAGGAAAGAGTATTAAATATATAATATGGGTTTTTAAGAATTAAAACATGTCTTTTTAAAAAGTGACTATATTTGACGTATAACAGTGTAAATTTAAGGTACACATAATGTTAACTTGGTATATTTATACATTGTATTATGATTGCTGTCAGTGATAGCACTCCATCAAATTACATGGTTATTGTACCACATTGTTGTCTATATTCATTATACTGTACATGACATCTTTATGGCTTATTTACTACTCATCACAAGTGTATATTTTATTTATTTGAAGTTTTTTGTTAATCCTCACCCAATGATATATTTTCCATTGATTTTTAGAGAATGGAAGGGAAGGAGAGAGAGAGAGAAAGAAACATCCTATGTGAAAGAGAAACATTGATTGGTTGCCTCCTACAGGTGCCCTGACGAGGTTGGGCATCAAACATACAACCCAGGTACATACCCTTGACCAGGAATTGAATCCGGGACCCCCTGGGCAACACTGGCCAGAGCAACAAGTGTGTACTTAAAACAACATCAATCTTATTCCTATACCCCCAAACTCTCTGGTAACCATCAATTTACTCTCTTCATGAATCTTAATCATCCCTTTAAATTTCTTATTTGTGTAAACTATACAAATTTTTATAAGTATTCCTGATATATGTACACACAAACATACGTGTATATATGTGTGTAAAATTAACAAGTGTGTCAGACAAGCTGACACATTTCCAAATGGGCCTTAATAACAGTCATAGAGAACTACTCAAGTGTAGAAAATTTTGAATTTATAAGGTAACCAAATTTTTATTAAATTCCAAAGCATGATTTCAGAATATTAAGATAAAAGTTGCCCCAAAACATTAAATAGATTTTAAAATTAATTACATAATTCCATCACTTAGACAACATTTAGCGAGAAAGAGTATTTTTTATTAACTTGCTTTAAATTAACTATCCCAATAAAATATATGTGTGTTTTCCTTTTGTGACTTCATAGTGTCTGAAGACTAATTCTAGCTCTTTGAATTGGCAGGTCTTTTTCTATTTTAAAATATTCTAATTTCTACTTCTGAATTTTATGCATAAATATCCCATTATTTTGATTTTTATAGGTTAATATATCCATCATGGTCTAAGTAGAAAGATTTGACACTGAAGTACCAAAAAATTCTGTTTACAAAGTCATCTCGTCTTTCAGATAAGCATCTTCCAACACTTTGAGGCTATATCTAGACCAGTGACATGCGTAAGTACACGAGTGTGTGAAAGTACCTACAACTTTTCAGTGTACATTACACAAAACACACACTTATTGAGCCAGAAAACAACTATATAAATTCAATACAGAGGCTTTTAAAAGTATTTTTCTGCACTTTTAAGGATCCACTAAGTTGGGAATGAAGGTGGAAGAGATATTTTTTTATATTTGTAAAGCCAAAATAAATTATGTTTACCTGAAATAATGCTCCATGGAAGTTAAAAAGTTGGGCTTTTATGCTAATTGTATGGAACATTAACTCAATATAGTATAACTGGTTAACTTGTACATGCTTCCTAACAGTACTTTTATTCATGGGGAAAGAAATTACTTCTGATTAAACAATAAATACACAGAAATTTTCCTTAAATGTTGATTCTATGTAGCATAAATAATAAAAGGGGTTTGGTGGGGAAACTGGAGATCACTGATTGGATTACATTTATATTTACATTACATTCATACCTCTTTACAGTTACCAAAAAAAAAGGAAATATATAGCAAGCAGTATTGTGTAATTATGCAATTTGACCAAGAACACACAGCATATGAGAAACAATGAAACACCAATTCCAAGATTATTTCCACTACATCTTAGAGTTTCTCTAGTTCCTCTCAATCATACTTTGCCGAGAGAGTTAATATCTCTAGAAACTATGTCAGTTAGCAGAAGTATGGAATACATAAAGTTCAAAAATATCAGTGTGGCTGGAGTAGATGGATGAGGGGAGAATGAAATCTGAGGGAGGAAAGAGCATACAGAGCACTGTAGGCGATGGGAAGGATTTAGGCAGTGATTCTCAACCTTCCTAATGCTGCGACCCTTTAATAAACCGGGTACTCATATGTGGGCTTATCTACATGTGGGCGGACCCGCCTGGATACAGATAGAGGAGCGGTGTCTCGGTTCCTAAGACCATCGAAAATATGTGTTTTCGGATGGTCTTAGGTGACCCGGGTCGTTCGACCCCCAAAGGGGTCGCGACCCACAGGTTGAGAAACGCAGATTTAGGGTCTTGTTCTGAATGATATAGAAGCCATGTTAAGAAGAGAGAAGTAACATAGTCTGGCTTATGTTTCAAAAGATGATATAGCTCTTGTAAAGAAAGTAAACTATAGGCAGGTAAATTGGAATCAAGAAAATCAGAAAGAGGACTTTCAATTGTTCATGCAAGAACAGATCATAGATTGCAGTGATTAGCAATAGGAGTGATATTCAAGATAACATTTTGATGTAGTACTGGCGGGATTTGCTGGTAGAGTATACTGTTAGAATCAATAATGACTTCAAGATTTTTCTTCTCTGCCACTAGAACAATAGAGGTGTCTTTAAATTGGTTTGGTGATGACTACATGTTATGGATAATATTATAACTGTTAAAATCCATATTTCCAAAAATTTAATGTCATATAAATGCTTATGATGATGTTAACAGAAACATGCAAGATATAAATGTGCATAAATGACACTTTCATTATATGCAGTTATATAGAAATATATAAGGAGAGGAGAGGAGAGGAAGACCAGCCAGAAATGTACCAAAATAATAACAGGATATTTTGTAAAACAGGGCGATGAATAATTTTCATTTCATGTTTTTTATTTTTGTGGGGTTTTTTTTTTTTAGTTTGTTAAGATAACACTGATTTTACAATCAGAAATGACAATATATATACTTTAATGAATAAATTAACTAAGAAGACTCTAAAATAATTAAATGGCCGTACTATTGAAAATTTTATTCATTTTGGCAACAATTTAAGTAACAAAAACTCATAACTAAGTTAATGTAGAAAAAATGCTTTAGGAAAATTACCACTTTCTGCCGTTTGGAAGAGAAATGGGTCACTAAACACTCCAATGCCAGCACTGTTTTCAGCAGCCACCTAGAGGAGATTGAAATAATTATGTTCAAGGGTTTTGCTCTCTAATTAAACAGAATCTGAAATAATAAAACTTTGACTTATTATTTGGCAAATGATAAAGGCACTTTTTCTCTCATCCTTACAATACACCCAAAGTGTAAGGCATATACAGAGTTTGCCATATTTCCATTTCCCCTAAGGATGTATTTAAAGCATAGTTTGATTCAACAAATTTCTCATATTCTAAATGGAAAAATTAATAATCAAGTTTTATAGCCTATGCTAACAATTACCATTTAAAGTGCAACTTCTATTGATAGTCTTTCTGAAATAGAAGTGCATGCAGTAAGCATTAGCTTTGTTTTCACTAAAACATGTACAAATTAATTATTGATGTTCCTTTGGAAGCGTCTGTGCATTCTTTTCTATTGGTTAATCATTTGTTTTTAATCCTTCTTGCCTTCCTCCCCTAAGCTAGGCTTGAATCCAGACCATTATAGATGTCTAATGCTGCCTGACAGAGTAGAGTACATGTTTAAGACAACTCTATAATTTAGCAAACACTAGCACAGTAAAAAAAAAGTCCAAAAAATTTGAAAAACTCCTTAGCAAAATGGAGTAACAGAATTTAACCTTTACCTAACCTTTCTCTTCATATGTGGATATGAACAATTCTGGAGCTTTGTGCATTTAGCAAAGTCTTGAATTGTGCTCTGATTAGTACCTCTTCCACTCAGACAAACGAGATTCTGCTTTTGGTAACTAGTTGTAAAAACATTTAAGATTTCTCAAGAATTTATATCTTACCCTTTCTGCTTGGGTAGAGTTTGGCCTATACATACATGTCTTAAAATTTTTTTGCTGATATTTAAAGAAATCAAATGTGAAACCAAAGCTTAATTCACTTGCAAAACTAATGTTTTCATTTCCTTTGCTTTCTTGCTCAAAGCCTTGGATTTTCAGTTCACTATGCGATATTTTACAAATTTTATTGATACAGAAATATCTTGCTTACTCTAGACTTCAGTGTCTAAATGAACATTTTCTCATTGCTTATTGACAAACGTACAAAATTCTGAATATCTTAAAATGGTCATTTAATTGAAATGTATTGTGTAGATACTTAATGGTTAAAACTTTACAACCTTATTTATTTTTAAATTTGCTACAATAAGAGGAGTGGAGGGTACCCATGCATAGAGAGACTAAGGATTGACATTCAGGAGAGGGGTGGAAGGAATAGATCATTGAAAAGACCACCTCTCACTAAATAAGGGAGAAAACAGAGGCATTCAGTTGAATAGGATCCAATCCCTGGTTAACCCCGCACAACAGTAGGGAGGTCAGGATTAGAAGCCACACCTTAGTTTGAGAGCAAGGTCAAAACTGGGCTCTGTTTCTAGAAGGAGAGGGGCACAGATTCACCAAAGATGGGAGAGTTGAGGAGCATGCAGTAGCCAGCATTGGGACGTAAGCCCAGGTTGACCTACTGTGGAGCACTAGTGACTATAGTACTATCTGTGCCTCTGATGGCAGTAAGATGGACAGATGTCTAGTTGACAATTACTTTTAAAAGTTTCTCATTAGGACCAAAGGAAAACAAGATTTGGGTAGACTGACTTAGCTTTTAAACAATAGTAGCTTTGAAGCCAAATTTGTCGCTAAATTTACAGTATGGTAAATGGTGGTCTTTAAATGTATATTGTGTTCTCTTAGTAATTTGTCTGGGTGTTAGCTCTGCTCTTAGAAAAGGGCTGCCATGAATTTCTTGGGAACTTAATATTGAATCTAGGAGTTATAATGATAAATTCAAGGTCTGTGAGCCTTATTAAAGTTTTTAATGAATTGTTTTCCTCTATGTAGTGGTATAGATGAACTACAGGTTCTTTTTGCATCAATGTAGATAATTCCTCAAACACTCCCTGAAGACCTATGCAGAACTCTAGGGTTCTGTGCCGGGTGCTGGGACTCTGATACTAAATCCAGTAGGCGAACCATGTGGTAACTCAGTGACACACAGTGGCACTTGGAGGTGCTTTATGGAGGAGCTGAACTGAGTCTGGACAGAGGTCTTAGCTGGAGGCAGGCAATTGAGACAAAGAAGGAGGCAGGGATCATTCGTCTATTCAGGGAATGACTCCACAGTGACGTAGTAAAAACTCAATCAATAGGATTTAGACTTTGCTTAATTTTTCTGTTCTTTAATGTTTCTCTCTCTCTCTCTCTCTCTCTCTCTCTCTCTCTCTCTCTCTCTCTCTCTCTCTCTCTCCCCCCCCCCCAATGTTTTATTTATCTGTTATAGTGATGCCTTATTTGAAACTGGGCTTAAAAACTGCAAAAGGAGGAAATTGGATCTAGAAAGCTTTTAGGCTTTGTAGTAATTTGGCTTTTTTTATTTTTTATTTATTTTTTTAAAAATACATATTTTATTGATTTTTTACAGAGAGGAAGAGAGAGGAATAGAGTTAGAAACATCGATGAGAGAGGTGCATTGATCAGCTGCTTCCTGCACACCTTCTACTGGGGATGTGCCCACAACCAAGGTACATGCACTTGACCGGAATCGAACCTGGGACCTTTCAGTCTGAAGGCCGACGCGCTATCCATTGGGCCAAACCGGTTAGGGCTGGCTTTTTTAAAAAAAATAAAGATTTTGTATGTGTTTGTTGCAGATTAAGTTTATTTAGAAAGTTACAGAGGTATATATATATACATACACATACAAAAGAATTAAAAGCAGAGTTTCCCACAGCAATTAAACAAGAAGAAGAAATAAAAGGCATCCAAAGTAGTAGAAATGAGCCAGCGGGGCTGCCTGGGCTCAGGAAACAAGTTGCAGAAGCAAAAGAAGGGCCCTTGGAGCTCAGGAGGAAGAAAGGCCAAGGTAACTGCCTGGTGGGAGAGGGAGCAAGGACAGGCTCAGGCATGCTCCCAAGAGGAGAGCGCTGGTAGGAAGGTTTTAGATAATCATAAATGGAATCATTAATTTGAGTGCTAATAACAAGAATGAAAATTATAACTAAACAGGCCAAAATAATATTCCAGCTGGTTTGTTATCATAACCTATTATTAAAGTAAAATTCTATTGAAATACTGTAACTTAAAGGTACATTTTTGTTTTTTTTAAAAAATATATTAGTAACTAGGAATGGAGAATTTGGATGTGTGAGTGGGGGAGATTTATTTTTATAAGGTAATTTTTATCCTGACAAGGATTATTTTTTAAAAAGTTTTTTGCTCTTTAAATTTTAAAGCAAACATGTTAAATAAGCATTATATTAGATTGTAGGGGGTTTGGTATATATTTTATTTTCCTCTTAGTGATGTAAAATAGGAAGGATATATTGAATTATGAAAACTGGAATAATGACACCAAATGCCTTTACTGGAGATAGTATGTTTGTAAGTCTGCACCGGAACCAGGCATATAACCTTCCTTTGGACTTGAATTATAACTCTGAAAAAGGCCAAATAATCATAATCTTACTACAAAATACCAGTGACTAAATTTCTAACTGAAGGTTTTTTAGTTGTCAAACAGACAAGCAGCATAAGCCAGAAAAGATTTTTAACTTCAGTTTTAATAAACTTATTTTAAGAAGTTCTCTTCCCCTGCCACATTCTCCATCCCTAAAATAATAAGATAATACTTGGAGTGAAACAGCTGCTATCTTTTAATTCAAATCAGTTGTGAAATTACTGTTTGAATTCTGATGCTGCCATGATTTCTCAAAAATTAGTGTGAACAAATCAATCTTTATAAAATGCTACCTTTTGTCTCCTTGCAATTTTATACACAAATTAAGACAATAACAGGGTGATAATGAGTTAACTCAAATTCTGAGTCTTGTCACTTCACTAAAAAAGTATACTGCCTTTTTTTTTTCAATTATTCAAGGCCAATGACTTTTAGGAATATGTTTTATACCACATATATCTTTTTTAATTAAAGCAAGTGCCTTGATGCTATTACGCATAAATCATGCTTAACCCTGTATGGCAGTGGGGGGAATGTCCGGCCGAAGGGCCATATAAGGCCTGCGAAGTCATTTGGTCTGGCCCTGCCAAGGCATTAGGGGTGAGTTAATTAAATATGGCAGGCTAATTTTTAAGTTGGTAATTTTGTAGCGCCTGCAAATGATGTTATAAATATCCAAATGGCCCTTGGTAGAATAAAGCTTCCCCGCCTCTACTCTGTGGAATGAGAATGAGTTATTGATGATTGCAGCCTATTGTAGGAGAGGGGGAGTTGGTTAATAGCAGATTCTTTTTCTCTGGAAGGATATGTTCATGATGTTTACTACATAAGATCCTATATGTGTTATTTCATTTGCTAATACATTGTTATGCTAATAAAAAAATAAAGTGCAACTTCTATGTACCAGGAAATCTTCAAACAATTTTATAAATCTCATTTTAGCCACATAATCAAAACATGAGGCATTATTGTCAACAATTTATAGATGAGAAAACTAGTTGAGAGAGGTCAGATAACTTGCCTGAAGTCATACAGGCATAAGTAGCAGAACCAAAATCCAGCTGAAATTTGGCTTATTTTTAAAGTTCAACCTCTTTCCACTATAGTCACTCTATGCAAGATCTACAATTATTTCTGTAACAAATACAAGACCATAGCTACGGTATCTGGCCTAGAGTTTACAATTTAATCAGGTAAATAAACACTCAGGAAAACACTTTTTAAAATAAGCAGATCTAATTAATCATTTAGACTAAGGATTCTAGAATTTCAGAGAAGAAAAAGTTCTTTTTGACTGGGATAGCTCGTCAAATAGAACAGGCAGAGAAAGTGTCATGAAGAGGGAGCAAGACTCAAGGCCTTCCAAATGCCACACCGGAGTCAGACAATCTTGGTTTCAAGAGCACCTCTACCAATTCCCAGATAAGTAGGTTTGGTCAATTAACTTAACTGTTCTAAGTCACATTTCCCTTTTCTTTAAAATGGCAATAATAACGTATCTATGTCCTAGGATTGTTCTGAGGACTAAATGAAATAGCACATGTGATATACTTAACAGGATTTTTCCATTATCATATAGATTTGATACCTACATTTTGAAGATATCAAATGTAACATGCCAAATACCTTTTGGAATTCTGCAATGGCTAACATTTATCTCCACAGTGTAAAGGACTCAACAATGATTTTATCAAGTGTGTGATGAAAAGAATAAGATAATTCAAAGGAATAAAAACTCAAACTCCATAAAAATAGATCTAAGCAGGGCTAAGTAGCTTCTCATATCACATTAAAATATAACCTCTACTTATCACCTTCAACAGGATATTTTCACATAAATTAATCTGAATGTGCACCTGTTTATAGAAAATATCTGTAGTATGTCATTTTCAGATGCAGTTAGGAAAAGGTTTCCCATTCTTTAACCCACTTTTCTAAAATAAAATTGCCATCACAAATGTTTAATTTTGACATCTGTATCAGTAAAAGTTTGTTTTTTTTTTACTTTTCTCATTTGTGAGATCTCCAATTTTGGTATATGCTCTCCAGTTCTTGTTATGTTTTTTTATTTCCCAAATAGGCAAAATTCCAGTAGGAAAAACCCTCCAGGCAAAATCTCTCCATCATTTCTAACCATTCTAGATGGTTACCCCAGTTATGTCTGATCACATATTTATACAGCTCTAACAGATTTTTTCTCAACATTCAATTACCTACAACAATCAAAGAACATTTGATGTTATGTTGAAAGTACAGAAGAACAAGAAAACATCTGTATTCTTTACTACCTCCCTAGAAATATCACAGATATCTCTTTATTGTAAACATTTTCATCTGGCCTAACTAATTTAGGATAGTTTTTCATAGGTTCTTCATTATTCCATTTTCAAATAAGATGCTAAATTTTGCATATTAAATGTTGTAAAGGATTAAACATTTTTATTAGCACGAATACCCAGTAAATTATCAGGAAATATTGATGAATGGAGCTGATTTGAATTCATGGTTCTTTGAAAAACCGGCTCCATTCCATTATCCATAATTTCCATTCCATTATCCATAATTTCAATAACAGACATACAAATACAACAGGGTTCAGAGAAAAATAACAAAGCTAACTTTGATTTTAATTAAAAAGTAGAACATTTTCACTTATAAACCCTAAATTATGTATTTTAAACTTAATTTATTCTTTGAAAAAAATCGCTAAGCCAATGCTTTTAAAAATAGATAAATTATATAAATGCACATAAAAATGAAAGAGAATTATAACATTTGTTTGTTTTAAAAGCCCTGATGGGCACTGAGGTCATGATTCAAATTATCATTCCTCAGGCACTTCTGTGCAGCTGTAAAGGCTTGACCAGATGGGAAAAGCTACTTCACCTTTAAAATAGTGGGAATATTTTAATACTAAGTAATTGTTAAAAAAAATTATTACCTTGATTTCATATGTTGTTCCAGGATTAAGATTAGTAAGAAGAACTTCCAGGCTGTCTGGCTTTGCTCTAACTTGTGTATATGCTGTTTGCATCCATGGACAAACTTCCTTATACTTCACAACATAAGAGATAATCCTTCCATTTGGATTTGGGGGTGTATTCCAAGACAGAAGAATCCCAGCAGAACCAACTCTTTCTCCTGCTAGGAAGACTGGAGGCCCTGGTTCTATTAAAGCAAAATCATGTTAAATTATTGTATGTTAACAGTCATAGGGAAGAAAAGTATTTGCAAATGTACACTTGTGAAGATGAATAGTCTCTTAAATGTGAATGTATCCTCCCTAGAACCAAGAGAAAAATAAAAAGATTAAGTACTTTGGGAAATACCAAAAACGTTCTTTTATAAGAATGTAAAAAATGGAATGCTACTAAATACTACATGCCAAATATACTTTGGATGCCAGATTATTTTCAAAAGAAACTTACTTGTACAGTCTTACACACAAAACTGAGAAAATAAGAAATAGTCTTACAAACTGAATAATTCTTTCTTAGCAAGTACAGTGAGTTTAGTTTCAGGCTTTTTATTATTTAAATATTACTAGTGATGGTCTCTGATCCGTTTTATGAACAGGTATAGAACAGTTACCTTTAGTCTTTGAAAGAAAAGGACACTAAAGAACCAGTAAAATGAAGGTCCTAGACAGATCACTTTCTTAAGTTTCCATTTTGCTTTAATTACCAAACTGCTTGCGTGCATATAAAGCCCATATTGCTAATATAAGTGTTCCCACCCAGTAGATTCATACTGGGTCCAAATAGAAGCACATACTCACTTGTTACATTCGTTGTCACTGTTCTACTAACAGGAGAGCTGTATGTTGTAGCAGAAATTGAAGAGATTGTTACATCGTACCTAGTGCCAGGGACAGCATTGGAAACATCAACCTAGAACACCAAAAACAAACAATTGCAATAAAACTCTTCCTGGAAAGCAAGAAAGCTAAAATAATGAACCTATCACAGTCAGAACAATAAAGCAACTTTACTGTATAACTCTGCACTGTTTAAATATCACAAGTTTCACAGTATTGTAAAATATAAGTGTGTTCTATCACACAACTATTCACACACAAAACTTACAAAACATACTGCATTATAGAACACTAAATCTGTATTTCCATCTATGCTAGTTCATTGTCACAAGAAACAACTATTTAAGAGTCTTAAATCTATAGCCCATTGCTTAGCCCTCATTTTTATGAGTGTGTATGAAATACCTGTGTCTCTGAAGTTCCAATAAAAACTAAAAAAAATAGGATAAGAATATCCATCGTTATTACATTTTTCAGGCAGTGGAATCACATTGATGGCTCTAGAGAGAAATGTTGCATGCATTAATGATTTAAAGACAGATCCTCCTGGCAAGTACACAATTAATGAGCCTGGATTACTCAATAGCTCTGCCCTTTCTTTGTTAAACTATTCATGAACCCTTGGATGGCTGGCTGTAGGTTCAGGGTAGACTTAAAAAAAAAAAGTATAGACTTTGCTAAGGTAACAGTCCACGGATGCTGAAACTTACACTCCTCAATTCGGCAACAGTGTTTCTGTCTTCAACTTGTGCTTTGAAAAACTCTCAAAGGAGGATGTTTTCGTGCTGAATGAGTTTCATAAAGAACGTTCCTATTAGGACCAAAATAAATACAAGTGGGCTCGGCAAGTGTGATAATGAAAACTACACCTGATACTCTCCGCCTCCAAGATCTTTGATAGTAACAAAGCCACTGTCAGGAACCAGATCCACATGAAACCCTTCCGCGTGGCCGGAGGGCAGGCTCCAGTGCAGGGAAAAGGAATGTGCGGAAATATTGAAGGCTTTAAGTTTCTCGGGCTTTTCCGGCTCTGGTATTGAAAAATTAGAGTTTTCAAATGGTTATTCACCGAAAGCTTCAAAGAATAAAATGAAAATCAATAGGCTAAGGGTCAAGTTTCAAATTAATCACATTGTTAGAAAGCACGGAGTCCTTTAAATTATGTCTAGCCATACGGAGGTGCTAGGCATGTATAGCATACCTTTAATAATAACTAATTTTTAAGTATAATGATCAGAAATAGCATATTGACTTAGGTTATCTGTCTCTGGGATTTTTTTTTTCTTACTAAAATCTGTTGGTGGACCAGATTGTTTTTTAAAGCTTTGTTGTAATAGAAAAATTGAATCATTTTATAGCAAAGTAAGTACAAACTATCTATCCAATTATCTGGATATTTACCAAATAGAAGACAATTGGAAAAAATGTATAACCACAACCTGGCAAAATTTGTAAAGGGTTACAAATTCTGATAAATATTTAGTTAGGTGTTTCTTTTAAAAGGAAAGCTAAGCTTTCAGATGGGAGAAGAAATATGATAGTTTTTAACCTAGTCTAACTGTCCTAGCTATTTCAGCCATGATTTTCTATCTTTGCTTCCTCTGTTTTCAAAATTTTTCTTATGCTGCCTGTACCTCCTTGAAGGGAGTTTTGGACATTAAGTTCTGCTGATTGGTTGCCAATGACTCATTTTTTCATTCCGCTTTATCTTTAGTGCAGATTTCAGACAAACAATATATGGGAAGGAGAGAATTTATGAGGACAAGAATGTGAAAAACATACCCGATACACATCCAATTTAACACTGTTTCCTGAAGAAAGGAGTCTGGAATTAATAATTGAATTCCACTTACCATTTTACACCCCCCCCCCCGGCCCCCCGCCCCAGATCATTTGAATGAATATAATTTTTAAATGTACTTTTCCTAACAAAACTGATAATGGCACATTGCATAAAATAGAAATCTTCAAAAGTCAATTTCTCTTTTGGGGGGAGGTGGGAGGGAGATACTTTTAGAATTATTTTTTATCCCCTTTGAAAGTTCCTTTAACGCTTATAATGCTTCCCTAGCATCTGTAACTGATATCAATTAATTAACTTGCACCACGACATTTTCAAAGATACATTCTCCAGGCATCTCCAAATTGCCCACAGAGTGAGCACTAGAGTTTTTTGTAAGAACTCTTAAGAAATATTGTAGTCGTATTGGGTTTGATCCAAATTAGGGCATGAGCGGGAAGCAATGGATCGATTTCTCTCTCTCTCTCTCTCTCTCTCTCTCTCTCTCTCTCTCTCTCTCTCTCATTAATAAAAAAATTAGAATTATTATAAGCCCAAGATAAAAGATAGGGAAATACCCAGTTTGTGATGGGTACAATTCCTTTGTTGTTCATAGGTACTGGCATTTTTCCTGGATCATTGAGCACACAGACTTATGTCCTTGGTATTCTGAGGCTTGACAGAAAAGAGCTTGATTCTGCTAGTCAGCCCACATTAATATAGACAAAAAGTCCAACATGACAAAAGTCCAGTTAACTACTACCAACACGTACTGATTTATATGAGGGCAATACTACTGCTTCAAGGGTCCCGGAAAATAGCTAATATCCATGAAGTCTCAGAGGAGAATCTAGAAAAATACCTCAGCAATCTGATTTGGTGTTTTGGTGTTTTGGAAGAAAAAGGAAGATCAGAGAAGTGAAGGTCTGCTTACTGAGATAGTGGTGAGATAGGATGTAGTTTCCTAGACTGAGGTTTAAGATTACACACTGAAGAACTCTTGGCTAAGCATGAAGCCTGTCTCACCAAGAGGAGGAAGAATATATTTGTCTGGACATTTGCCAATCTGATCAGCAGGGAAGGTCTGAAAACGTCAAGACAATTTGGTAAAGTCCTTTCAAAGCAGAGTCGATAGAAGCCTGGGAAATGGACAGAAATTAGAGTAAGTGAGAAAAGGCAGCCTGAGTTTCTGGGGTCACATATGAAAGAGAAACAGTCTGAAGAACATGCAGGCCATAAAAAAGATTTTAGATTTTTTACCCCCTAAATACAATGAAAATTCATTTAAAGATTTTAAGCAGGAAAGCAATCTGATTTGGTGTTTGTTTTGTTTTGTTTTTGTTATTTAATTTTAAACCATTACTCTGGAATGGTATGATTTGGAGAAAGGTTAAAAATAGCAGTGAGGTGCTAGTTAGTGGGATCTTGTTAAGTCTGAGCAGAGGAGCGGGGCCTGCCCTCATAAAAGGTAGTGGAGGTAGAGCAATGCCAACTCATATGGAAGAGTGCAGCTCTTTACATATGAGCTGAAAGATTCAATTAACTGGAAATAGACCCCATAATAAATACATGACTTGCACTCAATGGAATTTAATCCCTCAAAGGGTAGGAAAATATGAAACAAAAATATTACTCTTAACCTGATTGTTACTAAACAATAAAAACTAGAGGTGGATATGTTTGGAGTTTTAAGAAAACAAAACAAAAAAAAATCACAATATGTTCAATTTAATTCGGGCTAGCAAAAGGAATTCTAGGCTTTAATTGGATATTTTTTTTTAGAGCATAGTCTCCCAAAAGTTAATCTTCAGAACCCTAAGTCCTTAGAACTTAATAGATGTCCCATGATCAAAACGCTTTGTCAAATAATTTCCATTTTCTGTTAGTTTTCTTTATTGCAGGATATCTCAGAGCCTTAAATGTACCTAAATATATCTCTTATGATTTCTAAAGCAGTAACTTCCAATAAAAACATAACGTGAGCGCTGGCCTGTGTGGCTCAGTTGGTTGGGTGTCATCCCATGCACCAAAGGTCTCAGGTTATATTCCTGGTCAGGACATGCCTTGGGTGCAGGCTCAACCCCCAGCAGGGGGCATGCAGGAGGTAGCCCATTGATGTTTCACTCTCACATCAATGTTTCTCTTTTCCTCTCTCTCTAAAAATCAATAAAAATGTTTAAATATATATATATAATGTCAGCCACACTAAAAAGGGAGAAACATATAAAATTAATTTTAACAATATATGTTATTTAAACCAATATATCAAAAAATATCATTTCACATGTAACCATTCTAAAACTATGAATAAGATTGTTAATTTTTTTCAAACTGTCTTTGAAATCCCATGTGTCTTAAACACTTACAGTGCATCTGACTTTGGACTAGCCGAATGTCAAGGCTCAGTAGTCGCATGTTGCTATTCACTACATATTAGTGCACTCTAAAGCATCCCCTAGCTTTCCCCTTAACATTTCAGTAAATTTACCTAAGCTGCATTTTGAGAAGCTGACAAAAAACAGAAATATCCCATGATCGGTATCTATAAGGGAAACAGCTCAAAAGAGTTTGGAGAACCTCAAAAACAAAATTCTGATACAAACTATTGTATATTAACCTTTGAGAAAGAAAGGAAAACTAGATCTGAAATGGAAGAAAACAGCACACCCAGAGCTCCTCGGTATATTCTGACTCCTAAAAGAATACATACAAAGTGAGGCCAAAATGTTACATATCCCAGAATACTCACAAAACAGTTTCACAAACCTATCAAGACAGTATCAAGAAAACAAAACCCTACAATGCACAGCTTTTTAAAAATAAAACATGAAGACTCTACAAAGTTTCATTGCATTATTGCTTTATTACTTCCCAAAAAGTAATAAAACTGTAATGATAAGCTATCACATTTACTAGTAAGCCTTTCCATGATTAAATTATATGTTGGGCATAATATATACTATGATCCATGGGATACTCATGCATTGGATACAAAAAATAAGAACTCTTACCAAGTTTATTATATACTATGCACTGTGCTAAGCACTTTCAAAAATTGTTTTATGTAGCAGTTATAACAATTCACAAGTAGATACAATTATCATTGCCATTTTTAAATGAGAAAATTGGGAAACAAAGAATTTAGATAACTTCTCCAAGGCCTCAAAGCTAACAAGTGAATGGTAGAGTAGGATTTAGTCACAGGAAAAATAGTTTCAGAGCTCGAGCTTAATTAAGATTGTGAACCTTAAAATGGAGATGAAACTCGATTACCAAGCAAGGCCCAATCTCAGCACACAGACCCTTTAAAGCGGAAGAGAAGGCCCTGGCCAGTGTGACTCTGTTGGTTGGTCATTGTTCCAGGCACCAAAAGATTGAGGGTTCAATTCCCAGTTAGGGTATATGCCTGGGTTGCAGGCTCAATTCTCAGTGGGGGCCGTGCAGGAGGCAGCTGATCAATGATTCTCATCATTGATGTTTCTATCTCTCTCTCCACTTCCCTTCCTCTCTGAAATAAATAAAAATATATATTTTTAAAATTCCTTATCCTTTTGAAGATACTATCAGGCTCAAAGAACTTTCTCTACCCATGCTATGGAGCTAGCCTTTCCTTTTTCTGTGCAACCACATTGTTTGAACATACACCCATTACTTCACCTATTAATTTGATTTATACTATGTGTTTTCTTGCTTCTATTCTTTACTACTCTCTGCATATCCTCAGACTATGGGTTTTTTTCTATGTGTAAAGCACATAGTAGGGCATAAAAGACAAAGATTTTAGGAGTATGGGTGACCCCCAAATCAGCATCAAATTTCACTAGCTGGACCTTTAATTTAATGTGAAACTAAGTATAATATTGGCTGCATTTACTGAGTACTGACTATATACCAAATATTGTTTTATTCAGTTCACATTTTACATTTATTGTCTCAAAAATCCTCAGAATATTCCATCAAAATGAGTATATTTATCCTCTTAAATATTCTGTGGACTCTAAGTTTTCAAATTTTAAAAAATACATTGACATTTTATCTTGAACAATACAATATGCAATATAAATGTGAACTTTAAAAATACCAAAAAGAATTTGTATACCTGCAACAACGCTGATAAATGTTCCAGAACCTTCAACATTGCCTCTTACTCTGTGTACTGTGATGTTATATATCCCACCAGGAGTCAGATCTGTAACTGTGTACTCAGTCATTCTTCCCCAAATGAAATATTCTTTTGCAAATGTTCTGTTTGATATATAAATCTTGTAATGAGTGAAGTTGGTTTCTGTTGGATTCCACATTAAATTTGCAGAAGAAGTATTCACAGCTTTTAGTATTAAGCCACATATCTTAGACGGTTCTATTGAAAAGGTAAATTACATGTAAATAAAACTACGTATATATAATGATATAGCAAACATGAATAATATAATTTAAACACTTATGTAATAATCCTTAAATTTATTCATGTACTAGTATAATGTCCTACATGTTAAGCTATGCAAATAGAGAAATAGAACATTATATATATAAATATATGTTTTTATTAAAGTGCCATATTAACATCCTCCCTTGTTCCCAACTAGTTTCCTCAACCAATCATAAATCACTTTCCCATAGTCTTTTTGTAGCCTTGTGTCTCCTGAATGCTCATTTTTTAGCTACCACATAGCAGTTAGCTAGTGTTAAATGAAGATGAGACAGAACAAATAAGTTAGAGAAGCAATGAGGACCAGAAGTGAGGGCATTTTTTAATGTGATCTGGTTATATCAGTTTTTTTTTAATAGTCCTATATCACTTCACTTCAATCCACTCATCAATGGAAGTCATGTTGTTTCTTGCAATATTGGTCTCCACTGGGAGAGGATCCTACAGGCCTCACAATCTTTTACAAGAATTCTGATAGTTATGCTATAGTATAACAAATACTATAACTTCTCCCAACTCTAAAACATTATGAGACAGATTTACGATTTACAAACTTTGGGGAAAAGAAGATAGAGTTCTCTGTTTATCAAAACTCTACCTCAGATGAAAATAAATTGTGCTTATATTATGTGTGTATATATACATATGCACACATGTGTTCCGTATATGTGACATGCATGACATATAAATATATATATATATACATGTTGACTTCAGATTTTTAAAAAACTCTATGTAGTTCCCAATACATTTACACATATAAAGAAAATGTTAATTCATATATTTTTGAGAGTTCTCTTAACATTTTTTATCATCAGGCTTTTATTATTCCTTTATTATCAGGCTTTGTGTTTTAAAATAGCTTTATTTATGCTGAGCCAAAATACTTTCAATTTTTTTTAACTATAAAACAAAGATTTCATTTATGATATACCCTTACTTGTAGTCACTTTTTTCATCACGGATACACTGTAGTCTTTGCCTCTAACTGTCTTCACGTGAAACATGTAGTCCACACCTGGAGTCAAATTCTTTACTTTAACTTTGTTTCCATAAACAATTACTTTAAATAGCTTTTCCTTTCTAGATGTCATACAATAAGATACCTAGAAGAAGGAGAGATAAATTGATGTTTTTCATGGTTTAAGAAGTATTTACTTAGCACCAACTTTGTACTTAGTCACATTCACATAAACTGCTACTACAAGGTCGGGGCTGTGATCCTTCCTATATTCACCAAGAGGTAATCTGAGTCTGGTTGAGACTAAATAGCAGTCAACTTCCCATAGCACTGAGCATAGAGGACTGAAATAGAAGTAATTCACTAAAAGACCAATAGTCTCAAACTATTTTTACATATGCTCTGACTTATATGTGTATATGTACATAATGATTGGGACTTTACCTTTTGGTTGCCTGAGAGCAAAAAAATATTATGCAAAGTTTTATAACGACTCTCCGAGTTCCGGGCAAGCAGAAGACAGGAGAAAGCAGGACCTACTGAAGTCTGACTTTCTGGCCTAGGGGAGAATGCCACGACGTTGTTCTGTCTGCCCAAGAGGTGGGAGGTAGGGCTTTTGCCCGCACCCCACACCCCAGCTAAATGAGGAGGGCGCCACGTGTATCACCACCATCACCTGAGGGTGCCTGCTAGAGAAAGCAGCACCTCCCAGTCGGTCATGTACTTAGGCAGCGGACGTTTTGTTCATATGTCTGGTTGATCACAGAAAAAGGAAATTGGAAAAAGAGAACAAAGAAAAGAAAAAACAGTCGTGGAGCAATTTGTACACCCATCTGTGCCCTGACAAAGATGCCAGAGCCTCCATGGGTGAAGTACAGACCACAAAGAGTGGTCAGGCTTGAACTATCTTTCCAGAACCTCCCCCAAGAGGCCTCCGTGCAAACAGATCCTCACAGCAGAAAGCAGCAGGACATTATGCCACAGGGAGGAGCTGAAAAGAGTTAAAAATGGTTGAGCCAGAGCTGGTCTGTCATGTCAAAGAAGTGGGCAGTGGAGGTACTTCCCAGGGGACTCGGAGAACCCATGCATGTGCTGGGGAGAGAGCCAGTGTTTGCAGGACCGTTAAACTGATGTCATTGGCAGTCCGTGTTGGGGGTTAAGACAAAACCAGCAAGAGAGAGAACAAAAATAGACACCCAGAATGAAGAAGGCGCTTCCATTTTTTGTTAAATGAATGAATCATAAATGTCACATTCCATACCAGCCCATCTTTTATCATAACCTGAGCCAATCAATTATTCATTAAAGCTTTGAGAATTGGCATTGCCTTTAGAAATTTTCAGTGGAGTAATCTGATCGTTCCAATACCTTGGAGTTTTTTTAATTCATTAAATGATCTTTACTCGTCTTCACTCCTTACCTCACGTTTGTAAAACAGAAAGATATTTCTAAGTGAAAGTAATCACATTGATTTTACATATTATTTCAACTTTATTATGCTTTTAAGAACATTGTTATGTGGTAGGAGTGAAACAAATTTTCTAAGCAGACATGTTGATTGCTGTTTTGTGGGAAGAGTGTTTTGTTACTGGAGGAAGATAATCATTAGGTCTAGAAGCATATCATTGCTTATTGACTTATAAGGTGTCACTGACAATTAGCTTGCTTGTCTGGCATATGAAAAGATAGAAGGAGTGAATAGAATGCTGAGTACTTCTCGTCTGGAAAAGGATGATAGGAGAAAGTACCATGTAATAATAGAAGAATATTTCCTGAATAAAGTACTAAATTCAAACATAGTAAGTGGCATATTAAGGTACAAATGAAAGGGGTAGCAGGAAAAGAAATTGTCTGTAGTGACCTAATGATGAAAATATGTAAATTTTTAAAAGTGCAATTTGAAAAATAGAGGTTTGTTCCCATTGTATGTGGACTACACATGCCTAATAGAAACCAACAGAAGAAAACTGAATTCATGCTTTATTGTCTACTTTCAAAACATAGTTTGAAGACCTGGGATGATTAATTTTAAATGATGAGGAAAATGATCCCAATTATGCAAGTACACTTTGCTAAGCAACCAGGATACTGTTGCTTAATTCATTAAAATTTAACAAATAATCTCATTGGTTGCGTAAGACTAGGATAACCATTAGTAATATAATATATTTAATAAAAATAATCTGAATCCTAAAGATTAACATGATCTCTTAAAATAAGTTTCACTTAATAACAGATAATAATTTACAGTCTCTGAAAGAAATGTGTTCATTCATATAGCAAAAAATGATTCTATGGCTATATATTTTATCCAGAAGCAAATAATTTTATGGGCTTGGTTAACCACATGGAAAGATCATTTCTTTGGGCATTTGCTTTAAAATAATGTGAATCAAAACAGAAAGACAAGGGTAAAAAATGTGAATCTTTTACAATTAAGATTTAAAAGGCAGATTTTTCACTAGAGAATACCAACACTGAATATAGGAATGGTTTGAATCATTCTAAAAGGATAGAATTTTTCATGAATGATTTATTATTCAAGATGCCCCTATCATTGAATTACATTTACAAATAACAGATAGAATGGTCACTCCTGACTTTGTGAACTTGCTAATGTAGAAAATCCTCTCCTTTTTCCCATGCATCTGAATCCTACCCATTATTGAAAGTTCAAGTTCCAACTTTTCCTGATAATTACATTCAGCATTGACGTCTTCCTCCATCATCACCCCAGTCATATATGGGAACACTGATATGTCAAGTTGTATTTATCCATCAAATATTTATAGAGCACCTATTTTAGGGCAAGCATTATTCTACATACTAGATATTATCGTCAACTAGAGGCCCGGTGCATGAATTCGTGCATGGGTGGGGTCCAGCTGATGGCCAGGGGTGGGGAGTGTTGGGGGTGCTGTGGGAGGTTGCCTGGCCAGCCCTGCCCCTGACCAGGGTTGGGGGGGGGGTCAATCGGGGGTGAGGCCGGCTAGGAGGGGCCGAGGGAGGCCGGCCCCACCCCCACCCCCATTGGGCCAGTTGGCCTGCTGCAGTGTACATCATAGCAACCGGTCATTCCAGTCATTCCAGTCTTTCCAGTCGTTTTGGTCGCTTGGCTTTTATATATAGATAAGACAAAAAAGGTTTCTGATTATAGGAAATTACATTTCTAGTGGTGGCACCTAACAATAAGCAACTCAATAAATAAATGAATGAGATAAATCATCCACAGGATGAGTGAATAGAAAGAGCAGTTTTATTTAGAGTAGGTAATCAGAGGAGAATATGAGAAGATGGTATTTGAGCTATAAACTCAATGTTAGGAAAAAAAATAAACCAAAACTGGAGGCAAGATATCCATGCATAATGAATGTCAAGCACAAAAATCTTATAATGGGGATGTGCTTGAGAAACAGAAAAAGCCAAATATGGCCGCAATATAATAACTAGGTAGACAGGATATGTAGATGAAGGTCCAAGCAAATGAAGTGTTGGAGACCATTGCAAGGAGTTTAGATTTAATTTGAAGAGCAGTGGAAATCTGTGGAGGGTGTTGAACAAATGAGAGACGCAGGTTGTAATAGTTCTCTCTGGCTGTGATGTGGAAAGTGGACTGTAAGGTATTCAAGATTGAAAGCAGACCAGTTAGGAGGCGAGAGGCTATTATCTGTCACGTCAGCTGCTGGCCTCAGTAAGAAATGATAGTGCCTAGGACAAGAGTAGTGCAATGGGGATGGAGGAAAATGCACATATTAAGGGTTTTAGAGGTGGAAGTGGCAGAACTAACTAGCTGATGAACCGAGCAATGAGTGAATAGGAAGAAACAAAGATAACCAAGAAAGTGATTGCAAGAACCTATCCTTTCCTGAGATGAGAGATACTGGAAAGAACAGGGCTGGGGTCACACAGGACAGCCTTGTAAGCCATGGTAAGGAGTCTCTGAATCACAAAATGATACATTTTATTTTGCTTAAAAAGAAAGAAAATGATGATTGCTATATGGCAAGGGAAAGGATAAAGAGAAATTCACATTAAAAGTGAGCTTCTTTGGCCAGCCAGTGTGGCTCAATGATTGAGTGTCAAACCATGAACCAAGAGGTCACTGATTTGATTCCAGTCAGGGCACATGCCTGGGTTGCAGACTCAATCCCCAGTAGGGGGCATGCAGGAGGCAGCAGATGGATAATGTTTCTTCTCATCATTGTTTCTATCTCTCTTTCCCTCTCCCTCTCTCTCTAAAAAATCAATAAAAACATATTTAAAATTATAAATGCTTACATAGTTAACCTTTTAAAAAAGTGAGCTTCTTTTTCCTTAAAAAAAAAGGAAAAGTAATAATTCAATCATTCACTCATCAAAATATTTATTGACTCTTGCTATATATCTTCACTGACAGAAAAAAATAGGACCAAAGAATATAAAAACTTGCCCAAGGTCTCACAGTTGAGGTGAAGTTGGGATTCAAAGTAAGAAATTCCAGGGTTTTGATCCTTCTGTTCCAGCAAACTGCCTACCACACCTTGTAAGATCACAGGATAACTGAACACAGGCATCTATATCAAAGTTGCATCATATTAGAAGGCTAGCACATAAGGTCTGGAAGATAGAAATTATGGACAAGTATACAGTAACTTTGGAACTCTACCCCTAAGGAAATGGTGAAGTTAGCACATGTACATCTACAATAGCAATATAAGATAGCATGACAAAAGTAACACAGAAAAGGTTAAACTGAAGTTTCATAAAAGCTCTGTGCAAGGAAATATTACTCTCTGATAATGGGATCAGAGAAGGTTTCAACAAAGAAGTGGGATTTGAGCTGGGCATAGATGGGCCAACTTTTGCCATCTTCCACCTTATCATTAAATCCAGATGACAACAGTCACTCTGTAGCTGCGTAGTCCACTATCATAGCCCCTTGTCAATGTGGCTGTTAAGTACTTCAAATGTGTCCAGTCAGAACTGACTGAGATGTTTTAAAGTATAAAATGGACACTCAATTTTGAAGAGTTAGTATAAAATAATGTAAAATATATCATTAATAATTTATATATTGTTTACATGTTAGTATTTTGAATATGTTGGGGTAAATAAAATATATTACTAAAATTCATTTCCCTTTATTCTTTTTACCTTTTTACTGTTTCTATTAGAAAACTTTAAATTACACATATTATTCATTTGTGGCTCGCATTATATTTCTACTGGATAGTGCTGGTGTTACATCACTGAGTTCATTAAAAAAAAAAACAGTTAAAATGTGTACGAAAGGAAATGGCAAACTTTCATAAATGTTCTATGTCAACTATTGATTTTTTCCTAAGTTCACAACGAATTCTCTTAGGTCTTAAATATGCAATCTAATATTTATTTTTATGCTTGGAATAGATTAGACCTTCAGTTCCATTACAGTTCTGAGATTCTATTTAAAGATATAAATATTTTTGCACTCACAGTACTTATGAAAAAGGAAGTCAATACTTTCAGAGGATTACTAGCTAGAACAAATATTCAGTGTTTAAATGAATTTCACAGTTTGTCCATACTAATAAATATTCCTCATCTTTTGAACTCTCAGAATGCAGGGCAAAACAAAATAAGGATTTCTATTGTTTAAAGAAAACCCTAATATAAAATTTATTACCAGAATATTTTGTATAAGAATATCACTCAGAGATTAATTCTTCTGCAAAAAAACTGAAGTTAATATCCTAATCTCATAAGAAAGATGATACTTGTGTTCTTATGTTCTCTATGACATAGACTTTGATGACCTTGCATGCCACACAGATTCCATCATTTCACATTGGTAGGGAACTTTTAAATAATTTGGTTTTCCACCCTTTAAGAGACAAGTGTAATTTATATTTCAGTAGTGGAACTTACAATGCATGGTGACTTAAGATTTTTTTCAAAACAGTTCCTTTGGAAATCTGCCTTGGTTAATCAACCATAACTTAATACATAGTCCCCTCCTCCCTTTTGTTTTAGGTTTGGGAACTTGATCTTACCTCCTCCAGTCTTTTTTTTTTTTAATATATTTTACTGATTTTTTACAGAGAGGAAGGGCGAGGGATAGAGCGATAAAAAAATAAAGTTGTGTGAGTCAGAGAAGAAGGTAAGTAACTATTTTTAGAAATAGGTTGGGAAGCCACCACCCTCCCCCTTCAAAAACTGGTGAGAGTGAAGAATATATAAGTGGTCATTTAAAGGAGGAAAAACAACTGCACAGATATATCTCACAGATAAGCAGGTGTGACTATCAAAGAAAGAGTAAGATGTCTAATGCATTTAAAATATGAGTCAGAATTTAAGGTAAGTGTAGGAAAAGGCAATGAGATTATGGTTCAACAGATTTAGAATTGTTCTGAAAGTTGGCTTGATCCTGAGGGTAAGAGGGAGCCAACAATAATGGTAAGGGCCTCAACTGAGGCATATAAAATGGAAATGGAAAGGAAGAGAAATATTTTTATAATAATTCTAAATTAGAATCACTACAATCCCGTGAACAAGTACATATAGACATGAAAGAAAGAGAGCAGTCAAAGGATGACACTAAAATTTCTAGTAAGGAAGACTCATAAATGATATTAAAGGGAACTTTTATATAGGGAATGATATCTGAGTAGGGTCCTGAAGAATTGCCAAAGAAAAACATAGAAAAGAATATAATTTGGTTGAAAAGAACAATATAACCAAAGAATACAGTCAGGAAAACATAAAGTATAAGAATAATGGTGGGCAATACAATTCAGTGGAAATATGAGATATATGGAAAGTAGAAGATTAGAAAGGCTGTTGGAGTCACTCATTGGAACCAAAGAGCACAATAAGCAATATATATAATATTAGGCATGCAGTAGGGAGCCACAGAAGGCGTTATACTTTATATAAGCCTTACAGTTAGATCTATAATAGTATCTCTCTATCTATAAACTATCCCATCTAATAATAGAGAAACATGGTAATTAACCGTAATTCACTACCCTTCCCATTGGCTAATCAGCGAGATATGCAAATTAACTGCCAGCCAAGATGGTGGCTGGCAGCCAGGCACTGAAGCAAACAGGAGGCCTGCTTGCTCCAGTGATGGAGGAAGCCAAGGTTCCCCACCTGCCACAGCCCAGCTCTGAGCTCCGGATGCAACAATGTTGCAATTATAGAACCTAAACAAAGCCCAGGTACCTGCTTTCAGCCGCCAGCGGCCTCAGAGCTTAGAGTGGCCAGTGATGGCAACAGAGTTTCAATTATAGAATCTAAACAAACCCAGATACCTGCTTTCAGCTGGCAATGGCCTCAGAGCTGGCAACAGCCTCAGAGCTGGAGCTGGCTCTCAGCTCCAGTGACAGCCATAGAAGGTAAATAAATCCCAGAATACAAAAAAAAAGAAAAAAGAAGTGGCTGGGAGCTTCAGTCGCCCACCAGCCTGAAAACAGCCCTCAGCCCCTCACCCAGACTGGCCAGGCACCCCAGTGGGGACCCCCACCCTGAAGGGGGTGTGGCCAGCAGCAAACAGCCATCAGCCTGTCATCCAGGCTGGCCAGGCACCCCAGTGGGGACCCCCACCCTGAAGGTATGACCAGCTGCAAACAGCCATCAGCCCATCATCCAGGCTGGCCAGGCACCCCAGGGGGACTCCCACCCTGATCCAGGACACCCTTCAGGGCAAACCAGCCGGCCCCCACCTGTGCACCAGGCCTCTATCCTATATAGTAAAAGGGTAATATGAAAACTGACCCTAACAGCAGAAGTACTGGGAATGACTGGTCACTATGACACACACTGACCACCAGGGGGCAGAGGCTCAATGCAGGAGCTGCCCTCTAGTGGTCAGGGAGCTCTCACTTGGGAGGAGCTCTGCTCAGCCACAAGCCAGGCTGATGGCTACCAGTATAGCGGTGGTGGTGGGAGCCTCTCCTGCCTCCTCAGCAGCGCTAAGGATGTCCGACTGCAGTTTAGGCCTTCTCCCTGGCTGCCGGGCTGCCAGAGGGATGTCTGATTGCCATCTTAGGCCCACTTCCCCGGGGAGTGGGCCTAAGCCAGCAGGTGGCCATCCCCTGAGGGGTCCCAGACTGCAAGAGGGCACAGTTCAGGCTGAGGGCCCCTCCTCCCCCCCCCCAAGTGCACAAATTTTTGTGCACCGGGCCTCTAGTCTATATAATAAAAGCTGAAGCAATCATTACAGCAGAACAACCAGAACAACCAGTTACTCTGATGCACACTGATCACCAGGGGCAGTCGCTCAACACAGGAGCTGTCCCCTGTTGGTCAGTGCACTCCCACAGGGAGGGTGCGGCTCAGCCAGAAGTCAGGCTCATGGCTGGCGAGCGCAGTGGCATCATGGGAGTCTCTCCTGCTTCCGCAGCAATGCTAAGGAGCAAGCAGGCAGAAAGTAAGGAGCGAGGGGTTCCAGACTGCAAGAGGGTGCAGGCCGGGCTGAGGGACGCCCCCGTGCATGAATTTTGTGCACTGGACCTCTAGTCCTATATAATAAAAGCCTAATATGCTAAGTGTCCGACCGTTCATTAGATCGTTTGACCAGTTGCTATGATGCGCACTGACCACCAGGGGGCAGATGCTCTGACTGGTAGGTTAGCTTGCTGCTAGGGGTCTGGCTGATCGGGACTGGTTGAGACGGGCCACACATGCTCAGGAAAAATCTGTGAACTGGGTTGGTTTCAGCCCAATCTCTACAGGCCAGGCCGAGGGACCCCACTGGTGCATGAATCCATGCACCAGGTCTCTGGTTATTTAATAACTAATATTTTACATATTATTTAAATATTTTAAACTTAACTAGTGTGTAATACACATGCTAATGCCTTTTTAAAAAATTTTATTTATAGTTAATATATAATAGTATATTAGCTTCAGATGTACACCCAGTGATTAGACATTTATATAACCTATGAAGTGATTGCCCTGATAAATTTAGTACCCATCTGACACCATCCTATATAATAAAGAATATGCAAATTGACTGTCACAACCTCACACAAGATGGCTGCCCCCATGTGGTCATAAGATGGCCACCACAAGATGGCCACCAGGGGAGGCAGTGAGGGGCAACCAGGCCAGCAGGAGAGGGAAGTTGGGGGTGATCAGGCCTGCAGGGGAAGGCAGTTAGGGGTGACCAGGCCCACAGGGGATGGCAATTAGGGGTGACCAGGCCCACAGGGGAGGGCAATTAGGGGTGACCAGGCCCACAGGGGAGGGCAGTTAGGGGTGACCAGGCCCACAGGGGAGGGCAATTAGGGGTGACCAGGCCCACAGGGGAGGGCAGTTAGGGGTGACCAGGCCCACAGGGGAGGACAGTTGGGGGGACCGGGCCCGCAGGGGAGGGCAGTTGGGGGGACTGGGCCCACAGGGGAGGGCAGTTGGGGGGACTGGGCCCACAGGGGAGGGCAGTTGGGGGAACTGGGCCCACAGGGGAGGGCAGTTGGGGGGACTGGGCCCGCAGGGGAGGACAGTTGGGGGGACCGGGCCCGCAGGGGAGGGCAGTTGGGGGGACTGGGCCCACAGGGGAGGGCAGTTGGGGGGACTGGGCCCACAGGGGAGGGCAGTTGGGGGAACTGGGCCCACAGGGGAGGGCAGTTGGGGGGACTGGGCCCGCAGGGGAGGGCAGTTGGGGGCAATCGGGCCAGCAGGGAAGCAGTTAGGCATTGATCAGGCCAGCAGGGGAGTGGTTAGGGGTGATCAGACAGAAGCGGTTGGAAGCCAGCAGTCCCGGATTGTGAGAGGGATGTCCAACTGCCATATGATTTCACTTAAATGCAGATTCTAAAAAACAAAATAAATGAATAAGCATTTTTATTCACTTTTTTACTTTTCTTCTTTTTCTCCTGCCCCCCTCCTCCTCTTCCTCCTTCTTTCTTCTTCCTCTTCTTTTTCCTTAATAAGACCTTTTAATATGTCTTGTAATACTGTGTTTGATGGTGTTTAGTTCCTTTTTCTTGTCTGGAAAGCTCTTTATCTGTCCTCCAATTCTAGCTTTGCTGAGTAATCTTGATTATAGGTCCTTGCTTTTCATCACTTTGAATATTTTGTGCCAATCCCTTCTGGCCTGCAAAATTTCTGTTGAGATATCAGCTGATAGTCTTATGGGAGCTCCCTTGTAGGTAATTAACTGCTTTCTCTTGAAGCTTTTAAGATTCTCTCTTTGTATTTGACCATTGGCATTTTAATTATCATGTGACTTGGTGTGGGCCTCTTTGGGTTCATCTTGTTTGGGACTCTCTTCCTGGACTTGTGTGTCTATTTCCTTCACTAGCTTAGGGAAGTTCACAATCTTTATTTTTTCAAATAGGTTTTCAATTCCTTGCTCTCTCTCTCTTCTCCTTCTGGCATCCCCATGATGCAAGTGTTAGTATGCTTGAAGTTGTCCTCAGGCTCCTTAAACTATCCTTATTTTTTTTAAATTCTTCCAAATTGCCAGCTTGATCCTCTTCTTCATCTACTCCACAGTTGATTCCCTGTAATGTATTCTTCATTTCAGTTATTGCATTCTTCATTTCTGACTGGTTCTTTTTTATGTTTCTAACTTTATTTTAATGTTTACTATCTCTTTGTTGAAGTTTTCCCAAAATTCGTCTACTCTTAAGTGCATTGAGCATTCTTATAACCAGTGTTTTGAACTCTGCATCTGTAGATTGCTTGTTTCCATTTTGTTTGGTTCTTTGTAGTTTTGTTCTATTCTCTCATTGGGACATGTCTCTTTGTATCCTCATTTTGGCCAACTCCCTGTGTTTGTTTCTATGTATTAGGTAGAGCTGCTATGTCTCCCAGATTTTGTAGAGTAGCTTTATAGTGGCACAGTCTCTCAGGTCACTTAAACTGGGGACTCCAGGTGCACTCTCCTTTCCCACCCTATGATCCGTGCACATCTTTTTATTGTAGTTGAGCCTTGTTTGCTGTCAATGGGGGGTGTTTTACCCCAAGCCGATCAGCTGTAAGGACTGCCAGTGACTACAGCAGAGGATCTTCTGCACAGAGGCCAACCCCACAGCACAGGACTTGTCTCAGTGGGGTTCAGGTGTCCACTGAGTTCACCCCTTGATTGTGTCACTTGTGGAGGTGGTTGGGTGGTTATGTTTCAACATGGTCTGAAGGCATCCACTGGATGTGCTGGCTCTGGTGCCTCACAGAAGGTGTAAGCAAGGATCAGCTGTAACTGATTCCCTGCTTAGGGCTACCAAGCATGAGCTACAAAGTGATCTGCAGATGGATGCTACTTGTGCTGGGCTTGGAGGTGATGGGAGAGGCCAAGCTACAAACGAATGTTGGCTGCCACTACTGCCAGGCATGGGGCTATTTAGCAAGAGATATGGGGCACACTGAGGCCAGATGCTGCTTGTTTGGGGTTTGCAAACCTTTGAGATACTTTAGGAAAGTCTACAACATGAACCAAGACTGGCCATGTGTATAGAAAAGCCACTGGAAACAGCTCCAGTGGGCCTGTAAGTTGGGTAGAGCAGGGTCTCAGGGAATCCCCAGGTGGGGTGAACAGTGTGAGCCAGGTTGATGGAGACTCAGATCAGATATAGCACTTGTCTCTTGGCCCTGGGGCGGGGAAGGGGGAGTTAGGAACAATGGTCTCTGGAAGAAAGCTTCTCCCACAAGCCCTCATTTTAAAGACAGTCAACTCAGTTCCTCCCCTTATGTCCCTGATGCCCCAGTGCTGGAGGTCAGAGGAATGAGTCTAAGTAAGTCCATGGGGGCCCTTTAAGAGGAACACCTAGGACTCCATTAGCCTTCCATCTCACTCAGCCACAGTCCCTGCTGGTTTTCACAGCCAGAAGTTTGGGGTACTTCTCAGCACTGCAACCCTGAGGTGGGGATCCTGGTGTGGGGCTGGAACCCCTTGCTCCTCAGAGGGGACCTATGAAGCCAGGATATTCCTCTGGGATTTTTAACCATCCCACATGGATGTGGGACCAAACCATTCCAGGTCTCTGCCCGGCCTATCAATCTCAACGTGGTTTATTCTTTGTATCCATATATCCCCTGAAAGGGAACCTGTGGCACATCACCCAGCTTTAACTCCTAGAATTGTTATTTTGGCCAGTGCTGCAACAGAAGCATTATCCTCCAGTGCCGTCATTCCTTTATTTACTTTTGTACTATGTATGTGCATGCCTAGCTCCATTGAAATTCCAAGCTCATTTAAAGTCAAGTAACAGCTTTTATTTAACGTTGAATGCCTCCCATGACAACTTTGTATTTTTAAAGCAGTACATAGAAGCATTGCTTTGGAGAAGAATTTTACATTAAAGCAGCGGTTCTAAACCTGTGGGTCGCGACCCTTTTGGCGATCTAACGACCCTTTCACAGGGGTCGCCTAAGACCATCCTGCATATCAGATATGTACATTACGATTCATAACAGTAGCAACATTACAGTTATGAAGTAGCAATGAAAATAATTTTATGGTTGGATCACATGAGGAACTGTATTTAAAAGGCCAGAAGGTTGAGAACCACTGCATTAAAGGAATGCTACTATAATATCTAAAACCATTAATGTAAAACAAACGACAAAAAGAAAGAGTAAAATAAAGACCTCAATAAACATCAAGGTTTTATGTTGCAGCACTGTTCTTTACCTGAAACTTTTCGAAGCCTCCTTGTGGGAATTTCCAAGACAAATATATTGTGTTTTCTTCCTGCCCAAAAATTAGCAGGTCTGATGGTGGGTCTGGACCTAGGGCAATGAAATAAGACACAGCAATGATATTTTTTAAAGGTTCTGCCATCATCTTATCTACACTCAACTGATGACCTTGGACTATCACACTATGAAAGAGAGGACAGGATACCTAGATTTTTCTAGTCAGTTTTAGCACCATCTGATCTCATGCAAGCTGTTTACCCTGAGTCCCAGTCTCCTCATCTTTATAGTGGAAGGAAAAAAAAGAATTTTCTAGAAAGCCTTTTTCCATAATAAAATTATATGAACTATGGATTTTCAAAAATATTTTTCTCATAGCAGAATTCAGTGTGCAGTTATTACAATTGGAATTTTTAACTTAAAATTTTATGGCACTGCATAAAGTAAGAGATGCACCTTTTCCCCTTTCTTAAGTTCACAAATTCCTTTTTCCTTTAAACATTTTACCTGAGAAGGTTCTAGAAATTTATTTTTCTAATCAGTAAATTAATAATAATTAATAATAATGTCTCTACTTATAAATCATATTTCAAATTGAAATGTTGCATTGCTTTCCTTAATTGGAAGAAATGTGATATTAACGTTTCATTGTAATCAAATAATTTCATCTCTAAATTCAAATTTTGCATGAGATTTTGTCCCTATTTACATACTAATTTAATTTATTAGAATTTAGCTCAAAATTAAACCTGTATTGCTGATTCACAGTTCTTTTTATTTCATTTTTTAGAGTGCATATTGCCTTCCTACTGGAATTAATTTATCACCCCATATTACCATTATATTTTAGCTCTGTTTTGTAAATTTTTTAATATCCCATCTATTTCTAAATGGATTTGAGGTGGCTTTCAAAGACAGGGCGGTACAAAAAATTATATATCATTAAAGACACAAGTGAAATTGTCAGGGAAAACAAAGCCAGAACAACAACCTCTAAAAACATATTATTAAACAGGGTAGAAATGAGGAACTTGAGGTCCAAATAGAATAATGATTTCTACAAAGTCACAGAGCCAAGAATGGGTAGAGTTAGGCCTTCCAATAACACAGTGACTCTTCTACTGAAACACAGTGGTTAGAAGGACAGAATTTAATGGGAAATGTGGATTCAAATCCCTGTCATCATGTATAAGCTACTGAAATTCTCTAATCCCCACTTTCCTCATTTGAAAAAAGTACCTCATTATGATTGATAGAATAAAGGTTGTCATTGAAAATTAAGTGATATAAATCATAAAAATTCTTTGCAAGGTGCTTGACAACAACAATCATTCAATGCGATGAAAACAACAATGATGACAATGGTGATGGTGATGTTGACAACTATAATGACACACGCAAATCTAAGAGGTTTCACTGATATAAAATATTGAGTTACCATTTTAAAAGGTGAAGCCATTTCTCATTTATTTCTGGTGTGTGTGTGTTTTTAGGATGATTTTTTTGAGAGACAGCAGTATCATATCAGTTAGCTTAGACCTGGGTTAAATCTCACCTTAAATAATGAATTATGAATGCCTCTGAGCCTTAACCAACATTTCAGATAATCTTGGGAGGGTCAATGTGGTAACTTAAGCACATAGTACCATGTTGATATATAAGTGCTGAAATTTTTTAGTTTCTTTCCCTGGAATTGATTTGACTGCTGCTGCATTTGCCGGAGCTTTCCCTTCCTCCACATGGAAAATTCTGAAATTAAGCCTCCTCTCATTCTCCTAGGGCTCTGGTGCTTGCGTGCACATTCAGGCAACTATGACCTACAGATGACAGGGTTCTTTGGAACATGTCTGAATATATTCATACATGTAAGTGATGCTAATAAGGTCCGAAGAGGCAAATTGAACCCAAATAATGCAATTGAAAACACAGTGCCATCTATTTTTATCATAGTCCAAGGTTTTTGTTTGGCTTTCATAAAATGTTATAGATACAGTCAAAATGTTAGAAAAATATCAAGTATTTCATAATGATAGTGCCCTGGGATTTAGGGCACTTTGAACTTTCACTAAGAACTTTGAATTTCATTTTAGTAACAAGGTTTTATACCAAGGCAGGGATGATTATTCTCATTTTCTAAGTGTGGACACAGTAGTTTTGCCCAAGGTCACATGACTAATGAGCGATAGAGGCAGGAACATAACTCAGGCTTTCTCCATATTTCATGCAGTGCTCCTTCTCAAGAACGTCACAAACTAGTTCCAAATTCATTCATTTTAAGTTAGGTATTGGCTTTAAACAAAACTATTCCCCTGCTTTCTACCCTTGAAAAGTTAATCAAATATAAAGTGAACTCACACGTGCTAACCATGAGGACAACAGGATGGCTTCTCTTTAATCCCTTGGTAGTTATAATGCTAACTGAAAAGTCAGTCCCTGGAGAAAGGTTATCAAATGTGAATGTCCTACACAGAAAAAAAAAAAAGTCACATATCAAGATATTTAGCTCAGAAACATTGGGAAAACGCTATTATCTCACACTGCCTGAAGAAATAATGTTATATATGTTTGGTTTTTACTGCCTATCATGGAAACAATGTGGCATGCTTAAGCACAAATGGTTAATTAGAAATCACATCTTCTCACATGGAGAAATTTCATATAAATCAGAGTGTATTTTATACATACAAGCAAGACAATATCCTGAAATAACTCATCATTATCTATTTGCAGAGATAAATTTGGCTCTACACATCAGTTATTCTAATTACATTATAATCCAAAAAGTTTTCTTGCAACGTTTTCTAATATCAATTTATATTAAACCATTTAGTTTATGAAATATATATATACAATGTTAATTTTGTGTTCCATTTAACTTGACATAATTTCTTTCAATGTTATCATACCTTTGTGTGGAAGGCAGAATTTCTTCTTTCGTTAACCTTTCACTGGATATTGAAATAATGTACCCGTCCAGAAGACTTCTGGGTGAAGGCCAGTTAACAGTTACCGCACTTGAGTTTCTGCTATGGTTCATAAATTCAACTGCACTTGGGGCTGTACCATTTAAAGCACACACGAAGGATAACATTTTCTAACATACTAAGCACCTGCTTTAAAAAAGCCCTGAAACACTCCCAGGATTTCTTTGATATTCTTCAAACTCTGAGAGTAGCCAAGACATTTCTTTTATTCTTCTTAGTAGATATGAACAGTTAAAAGTCAAAAGAGGAAAAAAGCCAACAAGAATCATTTTAGACTTTAAAATAAAGCCGATGTGTATCCCACCAGCATTGTACTTAATATTTCCCTTGACTCTAAAATGTAGGAAGAGATTATATCTTGGTCTTGTACAACCACGACCCTCAGAAATATTTAATGACTTTTAGGACTCATTCTAATTAAATACCAAATAGTGACAAGGTAACCATCTGGAAAGTTAATTGAAATCTAAATATGAAATGCTTCTCTTCTTTCCTGAGAAAAAAAGTTAAATTAAATAATATATATTTTCTTTCCTCTATAAAATTCTTCCAGGTATAAGAACAAAATGTCAAGATATTCTTCTCCATTCCATTCCTTGTTATTACAGTAAAAGAATACTAGACATGACCAGTTTCTAAATATATATTTATATATAGCACCAGTGTCAAGAATAACTAAAATAGTTATTTCAGCAGACTAGTTGACAATTTTACTTCACCTAGTTGTGAAAATATACATTTTACATACATCCTTCCCAATCATCCTTTATTTCATACGACAACCACGGAATAAGTTACCATCTGCCACTGGGAGTAAGTTGCTAGCATGGAAAATGGTACTTCATTGTCTACCTAACTGAACAATGAAGAAATTAAATCCGAAATGGAAAATTTGACCAGACCCAGACAATTAGCCAACCTATTATCGAACAATACATACACAAAAAAAGGTTGTGCTAATCCATATAAGAAGAAATAGAAAAAGAGACAAGAGAAAACACTGCCAGGCCATAAAGAAAATCTAGGAAAAATGTACTATTTACTAAATGTTCCTTAAAAGCAAGCAAACAAACAAAAAACCCACAAATAAATATCTGAACATTGAATAAGACCGAAAGTGTTTACACGGCTGTACCTGTCTGTATTTCTTTTATGTGAGGAGTGCTGTCTTTAAAACCTTCTTTCTCTGTGCGAATTGAAAAAGTGTAAACGGTAGCAGGCTCCAGGTTAGAGAATGTTGCTGCTTCTTGCACTACCTTCTGAACCTAGCAACCCAAAACAATACATTTGCTTGCAAGTTTTCATGTAAGAAGGGCTCTATAATCTAAATAAGCAAAAAAGTTTGGGGGTTATTTAATTTCACTACTATCTAATATAAGAATGCAGTAATATTGAATTCAGCATGAAAGATTCAAGTTTAATTCCTCCAAGAGCCTTTTATAACGTACCATGAAAATGTCAGCACAGTTTATGCATGTGATTTCATAATGCTGAAAATTCCCATCAGCTCGATTCCAGAGAATTTCTATGGAAGAGTCTGTAACTTTGCCCTCATGGATAATTGATGGTGCCTCCAAACCTACCAAATACACAAAACACACTTAAATTCTTCTTGGATGTTTTCTAACTGGGTTTTTCTTTAAATTTATCCCTTTAAGGGGGGCGGGGGGGTAGGAAAGCACAATGTGAAAAAAGAAGAGTAAAGTTTATTAATCAACTATCTCTATATACTAACTAAAAATAGTTGTTTACACATACAATGACAGTTTATAAAATATGATAATCAGTCGCAATACTCAGAGTCATTGAAATACCATTACAGGCAGCTAATTTTGATGTTGCAGCAAAACTACATTCAAAAGAGAAAGAAGAGATTAAAGCTTTATGAAACTATTAGCATAAGCTGAAAAGACAACAGAGAGAAAAATATGTAGTCTAGACAAAGTAAAATAATCCTCTTTGTATGAAATATTGGCTGAACCTAGAAAAAAATTTTTATCTCCAGAGTTTTTAATGGTTATTTTTCTAATTTAAAGGATCCTATTTAGCATAAAGGCAAAAATTATTGCAAAATAACTGAAAAAACTGAGTTTTAGACTATCGTATATACTGATATATTTTACTGCTTGATATCACAATATTGACATTTTTAGATAATCAAGCACTAATATTTTCAAAGACAAGAATTGTCTAAGAGAATTCTACCCATGAGATTTATAATATAAGGAAGAGAGGCAGAGAATACATATATGAAAAGTATATAAAAATTACAAGCAAAAATAAAATATGTACTGAGTTTATTATAAATATGTTAAAATACTATTGAAAAAATGTGACTTGTGACATCAGTTTGGGAGTATTTTATGGAAAATTTAAGTTTAAACAGTCGTGGAAGGATTATAATTTGGGAGAAAGAAGAAACTTGGTAGTATAATGATATATGCGAAAAAATTTATAAACAGAAAGAGCAAATCATAAAGCACCTGGACATGGTATAGTCAAAATTGTAATGTTTTTAAAAGTCCATGTGGCCGGGGAGGGTTGGGGGGCAGGAGGTAGGGGGTAAGAGATCAACCAAAGGACTTGTATGCATGCATATAAGCATAACCAATGGACATAGGACACTGGGGGATAGGGGAGGCTAGGGGACTGTCTAGGGCGGGGGGCGGGGGGGGGAAATGGACACATATGTAATACCCTTTGTAATACTTTAAGCAATAAAAAATAAATAAAAGAAAAAAAATAAAAGTCCATGTGGTATTTGTATGCCATTTATTACTCTGTACCATTTATTTCTGCACATACTAGATAAATATCTTAGATAAATTACATATATCTCAAATGTCAAAATCAAGATTTGTATAATTTTTGAGTGACTTAAAAAAAGATGAGTCTAAATCAATATGAACCTCATAATGTAAGTATTGGTATGAACAAATGTAACATGTTTTCATTGTAAATATTCAGAGGTAGGGAAAATATGCATCAGTTCATTCCAGACGAATGGCAGCACAAGGGAGAGCAAACACACTTGATGTTACACTCTGAGAGACACTTTCAAAAAATGTAACCTAGTCCTCACAATCTGCCTAAAATTACTCACATTCCTCACTTTTGGATTCAGCCATTGAAAGTTCTGATTACAAGCACATTTTTGATAATGAGTAGATTCAAAATTTTATGACCTCAATTTTATGCAAGGTTAACTCTAGGCAATAAAAGATTGGGATCAGTAATAAGGTGTTTGCAATTATTTTAAAAGGTCTTTAAAAACTATTGCATTACCGTGAGCATAGCCTACTAATTTGAAATGGTACACAAACCAAAATCAAGATAAAGCTTATGCAAGTCCTAAAATACTTACATGTTTTTACTGCAGGCACATAATATACATCACTTAATTTAGTCCCACTGATGATGGAAACAAAGAAATTATATTCTGTGCCTGGGGTTAAGTTGTCAACGGTTATTTTATTGTCATGTTTTAAAGGCCTGGTTACATTTGGCCCTCCTTCAGTTACAATCTGTATGCCATCAAACACTCCAATATCAGGTGTTTGAACAAATAAGATTACAGAGGTACTATAACTCTCATAAGGAATAACAATTTGTACTGGTTTGGGCTCTGAAAGGTAAAAAGAGAGATTTACAATTAGTAGGTTTCTTCAAATTTTCAAGTATATTTCTCTGTATTTTGTCTGGCATGTCCTAGAATATGTAAAAATATTAAATGTCTATGCATTAGGCTTATGTTTCCTATGTCAGCATTAGACAGAGAAACAAGGTGGATCTTTTGATAGACTCTATGTACAAGTATACTGGAAGTACATAATTAACTTTTACCTTTTGATTTGCAGCAATAGTATCAAAAACATAATTAGAGATTTTGCAAGTGGTTATCTTTCTTACTTATTTATTAAGTAATACTTCTGAGAACCTATATACTACAACGAGTACTCAAATAAAATAAATAAGGCCAGGTTTCTGCATTCAGAGTTCCCAGTCTCAGAAGTGGATGCACATATCACTAACTAGAAACCCAAGTAGTCAAAGTGTTACTGACGTTGGGTAGAAATAGAGAGGAAACCTCAGGGAAATTTCCAGACAGATTTTCTTAAGCTTATGCTTGAGCACAAGGAAGGCAGCACAGAGGAAAGTCCTGTGAACTGGCTGGGGGCTGGCTCTGCTTGGCTGCTTTTATAAGCTGGAAAGAAGGCAGGCTTGTGTGAAAAAAAAAAAAATTGGCTTTTTAGACAAAAGCAGGCTTGCAGAATTTTCCACTTCAGCATCAGGTGACTTCCCTTTGCAGCTGCGTTGCCTCCTAACTATGTTCTCACCATGCTGTGAGGGCAAGGTGATGGACTACTCATCATCACCACCCCACTTAGAAAGGAGATGAAGTCAGCTACCTCTGTTTTTGAGTAGGGAGTGGAGTGGTTGTAACTTTCTTGACTCCAGTTTATCTGGCATTCCTTCTGGCCATCTGGTCTTAGCTTGGCTTCCTGACCACCCGTATTCTCTCTCCCGGGGCCCAAGTCCCTATCCTGTGTCAAGAGCTGAGCTGATGACATGAACAAAAAGCTGTTGAGAGGAGAGGAAGAAATATCAATTGTAGCAGAGATAATTGGGGAAGGCTTTCCAGAATCAGTGAGGTTTTATCTGAGCTTTAAAGGACAGTACAAGTTTACCAGAAAGAGTGTGTGTGAAGGGGCAGAAGTAGAAAGAAGGAAATCCCAGGCAAAGAGAATACATGAGCCCGGTGTGGAAACCCAAAAGGCATCATCATGTGTTGGGAGTGTCCAGTTCTTTCTTCTCTTTATTAGCAGAGCATCTTGGCAAGTTACTTAGTCCCTCTGTGGTTTGGTTTCCTCATCCCGAAAACGAGAAGGAGACTGGTATCTACTTTGCAGGGTCATTGTGATGATTAAGTGAGAGGCTGTATTTATAGATAAAGTGCTTAGAGCTGTGCAGACACGCACTTAAGCTGGTGAAAGCATGCGGTGTGTGAGAGGAGAGGGGACAAGGCATGGGAGGGCCACTTCTGTGGCCGGACACTGAGAGAGGCTTCGCATACCAGGCCACAGATGTCCGTCAGTATCCTGCAGGCATGGGGATTTGAGCAGACATTTCATGTCATTTTTAGGAACACAGTTCTGGCACCTGCCTGCAGGACATTTTACACTCTCCCTGACCTCTATTAAATAGCTTTCTTTCACCTCAGCCTCCCACTGTGCTATTTAGAGCAGATTTGAAATTTCACACAAATTCTATTCACATTATTTTTCCTCAAGTCGATTTTAATCTCAATTCTATCTGTGGATTATTGGGATAACATCAGGTATATCCCTAGATTTGTCCCAAGTAGATATCTTCTGAAATATCTATTCTGAAAAAAAGTCCTTTTGTCCTCCACAGAAAAATAAGATGGCCTTTTCAGTTCTACTGGTGACATCTGGATTCAGGCAATGGAAATTATTCTAAGTCACTGTTAAATATTCGATAATGAGATCCTGCTACTTCACATAGAACCAGTAATGTGTAAAGTATTTAGGCACATACCTATAATTGGCATTCCAGAGCACTGAAATCTGTGCAATATCCATCAACTTACTCAGCTGGAACATATAAATTTCTTGCCTCTTCTATTCTTGGGGTTATGAGAAAATATTCAATACACTAAACATAAAAAAATTTCCATATGGTATACTACTGGGTTTCAAGGAGCTTTTATACATAGTTTTTCTTTTCCAGTTATATTATCTTAACTTTTCCCTTTTGGTCCATAACTAATTTTTTTTTGTAGATTTCCTCTTTACACTCCTTCCAGTTCTCTTCAGTTGCAAAGTTCCTACAGTAAATATGGCTAGGATGACAACCCACAAGTATCCAATCCATCTGAATCTGTGGGCCATGATCTGTGAAAGCTTCTAAATGTGCCTTGCACAGGAATTAATAATCTGGGATTAGAAATGAGTGACCAGTGTAGTCATGGAAACAATTCATTTCCATTTTCCTGAGTGCCAAAGACATTTTCTAAGGAGAGACATGGCTTTAAATAGGGATTGTCTAGTTTAAGTCCTAAAGATATATTGAGCCTGGCCAGTGTGGCTCAGCGGTTGAGCATTGACCCATGAACCAGGATTCCTGATCAGGGCATGTGCCTGTGTTATGGGCTCAATTCCCAGTAGGGGGTCTACAGGAGGCAACCAATCAATGAGTATCTCTCATCATTAATGTTTCTATTCCTGTCTTCCTCTCACATCCTATCCCTGAAATCAATTTAAACAAACAACAAATAAAATAAAATAAAATAAAATAAAATAAAATAAAATAAAATAAAATAAAATAAAATAAAATAAAATAAAATAAAGGTATATAGCAGGGGTGGGCAACCCCTGGCACACGTGCCAAACATGGCACGCCAGTAACTTTTGCTGGCACGTGAAACCCTCTCTTATAATCTTCCATTTACAATTTTTTTCTTAATATCGACTTTTTTATTTTTCAGATAAATTCAGTGTAGGTGCATCTTAGAAAAATAAATAATTTTACATAACATGTATACATTAAAAAATAAATGTATTTTTCATCATCATATACTGTGTTTTTGTCGCTCGAATGAATTTTATTATTTCTTCAAGGCTCTTCACATACGTACACCTTAAGAGATCTCAAGTAGGCATGTTCTCAAAAAATTAGGGTTGGCACGCAGATGAATTTTTGAGTCAGAGATTTTGCTGGTTTTGGCACGCACTCACAAAAATGTTGCCCACCCCTGGTATATAGAGTCAGTGACATTCCCTCCAGTTGGGAAATGTGAGATTTTCCATCAGTTTCAGTTGCCCGGAGAAATGGAGCCAATGGCCTTACAGAGTGACACATTACACCTGAGGGCTCACCAAGGCTGGAAATGTGTAGAACAGGGCAAAGTTCTTCCTTCTCTTCAAAATTCTATCCTGAACCTCTGCAAGCTCAAGCTAGATAAGATTTCACTTAAAAAAAAAATAGAAAGGTATTGACATAATCTGGGCATTTGTGATGGGTCTCCACCACCATTACTGTGACCTCTATCCTTACCCATTTTACTTCAAAAGCTCTTTCAGAAGAAGGGGTAGCACTGGGGGCTGTGTGAGGTTTATTTTAATATGAGAGAAAATTAACTAGGCCAAATCAAAGGCCATTATTACAGACAAGGTAGAATTGGGTCTCAGGGACACCCAACTATCTTAAAGTTTATTTTTCTATACCAAGAGGTAAAAAGAAAACACAAACACCAGCTCTCCTATAGCTCTCGTTGCCTCAAGAAAACTGGGTATAGAGCATTCCTCCAACAAGGAGGGACTGCATGGAAAGCAGGAACAGCTTTTCTTCCCACTAAGGACGGCCACAGCTCCTCAATGCCACACTCCACTCCTACTGAAAAATACAACCCACCACAGCAAATACTCCATAGTGCGTGCTTCATGTCTGAGCCCTTAAATTATATTAACTTCACAAATTAGATACGATTCTTATCTTTCTCATTTTAGAGAGAGGGAAACTGAGGATCAAAAAGTTTGAATGACTTCCCCAAGGATGTAAACTGGTAATTGTGGAGCTGGATTTCTGACCCAGGCAATCCAGTTCCAAGTCTGTGCTGCTGAGACTGCCTTTTCCCAAAGGGCATTTTTATGTTTCAAGGTCCATAATAATAAATGGAAATCAAGCTTTGCTCGTTATTTTCAGAATAATAGAGAGAGAGAGAGAAACAGAGAGAGAGAGAAAGAGAGAGAGAGAGAAAATACCCCTCTATGCTTGATTGCCTCAAAGTGTATAGAAGAGAGTAAAACAGGACATAGTAAATAATAGTTATCAACTAATACTAGTTGAATAAATGCATGGAAAGCATTAATTCTACCTATGCACCTTGGAATTGGTTAATATTTATTTTATCTTCTTGAGACAAGTACAAATGATGAATGATAAATAATCTGATGATTATGAAGCTTAAGAACTGAATAGATAGGCCAATAGGATTATAAGAAATAGAACACTCGAAAGAACTAGAGATAATTCACCAGAAGGAAAGAAACCATAGGACCCCAGGCCTGTTTGGCTCAGTGGATAGAGCGTCGACCTGTGGACTGAAGAGTCCTGGGTTCGATTCCAGTCAAGGGCACATGCCTGGGTTGCGGGCTCAATCCCCAGTTAGGAGTGTGCAGGAGGCAGCTGATCAATGATTCTGATCATTGATGTTTCTATCTCTCCTTCTTCCTTCCTCTCTAAAATCAATAAAAATATATTTTTAAAAAAAAAGATACCATAGGAACCAGGAGTACATAACAGCTGTTCCCAAACATTTGATGATCTTTCATGTGAATCTGGGAGTAGATTTGCTCTGTGATGCCCTGGAGAACAGATGTGACCCCACAATACAGGAAAATTATAGTCATGAATTACAAAATGATCAGGCACTACACTAGGAACTGTATATCAGATTGGCAAGAAGATCTCTGCCCTACCTTCAAACACCAACATTCTATTATTCTTCCTAAAATTTATAGATGTTAATCCATGTTTCAGCTTCCATGTCGGATAGCAGTTTTACAAATAATGCTCAAATTAAACAAAATCAAGAACTGTGCTTATGCCTGAAGCCACAGAGCTGAAAACTTTACAAAATAGATCATTATCTAGAAAATGTCGCAAAAATTTTATATTTTAGATGGAAGACTGATTAAACTATGCTAATTTCCATAGAAACAAAAAAGAATATGACTTTAGAGCTGGAAGCCAATTTTAAAATGTATTCAATGACCTATTTTTTTTTTTTTAGAATGAAAACTTAAGCACCAAGACAATATGGAAACACTCTATCCTCATACTTCTAATAATGGTAGATCTAAGACTAGAGTTCATGTCCCATCTATGCAGTTTAATTTTAGTACTTCCATTCTGCCAATAAATCCTAGGCATGAAATAATTGCTTTCAACAATATCTCTTTCTTAGTATTCGTTATCATAACTTTCTTATGATAATTAACTTTAGGTAAACTTTCTCAGAAATTAAAGAAAGAGTCATACATGAATTTAGTTTTAGTCTTTGGAGGATAAAACAGGGAGATTCAATGTTGGTTGAGTGTAGACACTGCTGGTACATAATTTTTTGAACCAATTCACTTTTCCATCAGGCTGCCCTTACTGATAGCCAAAAGGCCCGTGAGGTCCCATGATCTTCCCTACCTCAGAGTCACCACTATCCACCCAAATTACTCATGTCAAAACCCTAAGTATCTCTCTTCCTTTATTCACCACAAGCACTCCAGCATCAAAGCCTGGACCACCTACTTCCATGATATGAAATCTACCTGTCCTTCCCCAACTTGTCCACAATAATCTTTTGTCTACACTCTACAACCTCTTACACAGTCTCTTTGCCCTTTTACATATCATTCTTTGCACACAGCCACAGGTAAATGTTTGTAACATAGGTCACACTGTCACTCTCCTGCATAAAACTCTCAATGGCTTCCCATCACCTCAGAAGTAACTCAAAGCATATGCTAGGTGATCTGACCTCTGAATACCTCTCCAATGTCATTTCTCAACACCTTTCTCCCTATCCATTAGACACCACACACTGTGGCCTTGTTTTTAGATGTACCAAAGTTCTTCCTGTTTCGCATCCTTTGTGCTAGCTGTGTGTACCTAAAGTGCCCTTCCTCCATCTAACTCCACTCTGGCTCCTCCTTTACATCTCCATTCAAATGTAACTCCTTCTATTACAGCCTGTTTACAATAGAACCCTCCATCCCTCTTCAATTGCTCTCCATTACATCACTTTGCATTTTCCTCTCCTAATGTTTATCATAATATAAATATGTATAAATATTATTTAATCATATATTTTCTTTTTACTTTTTAACTGTCTTTCCTTAATAGAATTTTTCAATGATTACTAATTTAGTAAACTTATTTAAGAAAGGACATAAAAATTATTGTTGGCTTAATCCTAAACCTTTTATATACTGTCAATATTTCCTTCCAGTGTGCTACTGTATATCTGTTGATAATAATTGTAAACACTTACATAGCTATGTGTCAGGCACTGTTCTAAGCCCTTACATTTACTACATCAGCTATTCTCAGGAAATCCCATTATTTTCTCTTGTTTTATAAGTATCAAAATTGAGGCATTTACAGGTTGAGTAAATGCCTCAAATTCTATACTTGCCCAGGGTTATTCAAAGAGTTGAACCCAGATTCAAGCCTAGATAGTATGGCATTAGGACCAGGTTCCTAATCATAAACACTCGTAAACAATGCTGCCTTATACAAGCAGGGAGAATAAAAGGAATAAAAATGACTCCAGCCGTGACTGGTTTGGCTCAGTGGATAGAGCGTCGGCCTGCAGACTCAAGGGTACCAGGTTCAATTCCAGTCAAGGGCATGTACCTTGGTTGTGGGCACTTACCCAGTGGAGAGTGTGCAGGAGGCAGCTGATCGATGTTTCTCTCTCATCTATGTTTCTAGCTCTCTATACCTATCCCTTCCTCTCTGTAAAAAATCAATAAAATATATTTAAAAAATGACTCTAGTTCATGAGGCTACCATTAGACAAAGCACACTAAAAATCTACTTAAAACCTGCTACCAGCGGGGTCTATAGAGAATATTTTATAGTACCCCAAGATCAGCAAATATCTGTTAAGGTTATAATGATCATCATAATTTGATGAACAAGAATAGATCCAGAGACAAATGGCAGGGGAAGGGGGCAGGGGGTGGGTGGGTTAGAGAGCAACCAAAGGACTTGTGTGCATGCATACTAGCATAACCAATGGACACAGACACTGGGGCGGTGGGGGCTTGCCCGGGGTGGGAATGGCTGGAGTGGGGGGGAGGGGTCAAGCGGGGAAAAAGAAGACATGTAACATTTTAGACATTGAATAAATAAATGATAAATATTTAAAAAGTTTAAAGAATAAAACAAAGCAATAATCAAGGTCTTCTATAGATCAGGCTTTGTGTGTATGTATCAGGCTTCACTTTAAGTAAACTAGCATACCTTAAATAAAGCTACCTGCCTTTATGTGCAATTAAAAAAAAAGAATAAATGAGAAGTATTTGGTTCTCACTTAGAGTTTGTTGAATAGTTACCAGTTCACTCAAATTCCCATTCATCACTGTTGCCATTCCAATGTCATAAGTCATTCCAGGGATTAAATTATCAATCTTGAATCTATTAGCATCCTTTACAAAAAAAGTCATGACTTCTCTTTTATCTGGTATGGATTCGATTTGTATGTAGACCTCATGGCCATCTTGTGGGGATTCCCACTGAAGAATTATACTGTCCTCCCCCACGTCCTCAGGGTTAGCATAAACTTTCTGTGGTGGATTTATACCTTAGAGAAACAGAGAAATAGATACACATATCTTAGTTTACTGTTAGCAGCACTCATTCTATTGAGTAAAACTATCTCAGTTCAATATTAATTGGTATTTAAAGTAATTTAAACAAATCCTATGTCACCGTATCTTGAAAAATAACTGACTTTTGGAGAAAAATGTATTTTGCAATTACTATGTAAGATTTACTAATTATGATTAAGCTCAAACATTACACATCAAGGGAAAGTAGACAGAACTTTGCAAATTCTTCAGATTTTTAAGAGTTTTATTGAAATTATTCAATCTTTTATCAAATATACATAGGCACCTACTAAGTACCAGGCATTCTCTTAGCATGTAGAGCACATCAATAAAAAATAATCAAGGCCTTATAGAGTTCATATTCTAATGAGTGAAAATGGTCAATATATATATATATATACATACATATACATACATATACACATACATACATACATATACACACTACAGGCTTGGTGCATGAAATCCGGGACCCCTCGGGGGATGTCTGACTACCAGGGATCGGGCCTAAACTAGCAGTTGGACATCCCTCTCACAATCTGGGACCACTGGCTCCTAACCGCTCACCTGCCTGCCTGCCTTCCTGATCACCCCTAACCACTTGCCAGCCTGCCTGATCACCCCTAACAACTCTGCCTGCCTGCTCAATCGCCCCTAACCACTCGCCTGCCTGCCTGCTCAGTGAGCATCATAGCGACTGGTCGTTCCAGTCATTCCACTGTAACGGTCACTTAGCCTTTTATTATATAGGACTAGGGGCCCGGTGCATGAAATTCGTGCACTGGGTGTGTGTGTGGGGGGAGTGTCCCTCAGCCCAGCCTGCCCCCTCTCACATACTGGGAGCCCTCAGGCATTGACCCCCATCACCCTCCAATCGCAGGATCGGCCCCTTTCCCAGGCCTGACGCCTCCGCCAGAGGTGTCAGGCTTGGACAGGGGACCCCCATCTCCCCCCGATCACTGGCTCTGGCCCCCGCCCAGGCCTGAGGCCTCTGGCCCAGGAATCATGCCTGGGCAGGGGACCCCCATCTCCCTCTGATCGCTTGCTCCACCCCCCGCCCAAGCCTGACGCCTCTGACCCAGGCTTCAGGCCTGGGCAAGGGGACCATCATATCCCCCCAATCCCCGGCTCCGCCCCCCGCCCAGGCCCGATGCCTCGGCCAGAGGAGTTGACCCTCATCACCCTCCAATCACCAATCACTGGATTGGCCCCTTGACCAGGCCTGAGGCCTCCGGCAGAGGTGTCAGGCCTGAGCAAGGGACCCCCAGCTCCCCGCGGTTGCAGGCTCCGCCCCTGCCCAGGCCTAATGCCTCTGGCTGAGGCATCCGGCCCGGGCAGCGGGGACCCGCAGCTGCAGCGGCCCCGTGATTGTGGGCTTCGCTTTAGGCCCAGGCAAGGGACCTCTAGCTCCCGGGACTGCCAGCTTCGACTGTGCCCAGTTCCCATTGCTGGCTCCACCCCTACTTCCTGCTATCACTGGCCAGGGCAGCAAAGGCGCCTGATTCTCCGATCATGGCTGGGGGGCTCTTAGCTCCCCCCTGGGTTTCCGATCACTGTCAGTGGCAGGGGGCTTCTTCCTGCTTTCCCTTTCACCTCCCTGCATTGTGCCTACATATGCAAATTAGCCGCCATCTTGTTGGCAGTTAACTGCCAATCTTAGTTGGCAGTTAACTGCCAATCTTAGTTGGCAGTTAATTTGCATATAGCCCTGATTAGCCAATGAAAAGGGTAGCTCGTACGCCAATTACCATTTTTCTCTTTTATTAGATAGGATACACATATACCTATATTATATATGTACATATATAATGCATACATTATATAATACTTTAGATATGATAAGTGCTAAATAAAAAAGAAAAGTTAACCCTGGTTAGGGAGATCATGAGTGTGGTGATTATGGAAAGAAATTGAGATATTACATAGGGAATTCAGGGCAGGTGTCTTTGAAAAGATGAGGTTTTTTAGCAAAACACTTGAAGGAGGCAAAGGAGTTAAACACACAGATTTCTGGAAGAAGAGAATTCCAGGCAGAAAAACAAACAAACAGCTAGTGTAAAATCCCAGGCATCTTCCAACACAGGAAGAACGCCAAAGTGAATGAAGGGTAGAGTGAAAGGATGAGGCCAGCGGTTCACAGGGATCCAGGCCATGCAAGGCTTCACAGGCTTTCACTTTGAATAAAACAGGTAGCAACTACAGGGTTAAACGCAGAGGCATAACCTTTCCGACATTTTCAAGAGTCACTTGGCTGTTTTTATCAATAACAGACTATGGAGAGAGCCAATGGTAGACACAGGGGAGCAAGGCCAGTCATCTATGTGAGAGAGTGGTGGCCTGGTTGACCATAGCCCTAAGTGGGGACAAGTGGTGGGATTCTGGGTTTCATTAAAGAGAGAACCAGCCCTGGCTAGTTTGGCTCAGTGGATGGAGTGTCAGCCTGAGGACTGAAGGGTCCCAGGTTTGATTCCAGTCAAGCACACGTGTCCGGGTTTCGGGCTCAATCCCCAGTGGGGGGAGTGCAGGAGGCAGCCGATCAGTGATTCTCTCTCATCATTGATATTTCTATCTCTCTCTACTTCTTTCTTCCTCTCTGAAATCAATAAAAATATACTTTAAAAAAGAGAGAGAGAACCAGCAGGATTTCCTTACAGGTTGGGGCTGTGAAAGAAATGCAAGGGTTAACAACGCCTTGAAGGTTTTGACCTAAACAATTGGATGAATGAATCTATGTGGAAAGGGCTATGGGTAAAGCAGATTTGGGTAGGAATATCTTCAGTTCAGCTTTGGACATATTCCATTTTAGTTGTCTCTTAGATTGCCAAATGAGATATATTGAGTAGGCAGTTAGATATTTAAGTCTAGAGTTCAGGAGAATGGTCTGAGCAAAAGATATAAATTTAGGCATATAAACATGTAGATGGTTTTTAGAACTTTGGGACTAGTATTTATCATAAAGTTAGCTGCAACTTTAAATTACATTTACTTTCTAATTTATAAAAGGTATGACACATTTAGAAATAAAGAGAAAATTATTGTGTTTATAATTCATTTAGAACATAATTGGAGAAAATTTCCTTGATACTCTATTGCAATAACCAAAGAAAATACTTAGACTTATCTCCTTACACAATTTATTTGAGTATCAAGCCTTGTGGTTTTTACTACTATATAACACTCTGGAATTTGTAATGCCTTCCTTTTAGTCTTAATTCTTTGTCCTATGTTATAAACTTTACCTGACTTTTAATAGTTCCCAAGCACAATAATAAATCATTAGTTCATTACGATAAAGATGATTATGGAATTTTAAATTGGTCAGTAGTTTTACTTTAAATAATCTTTAAAGAATTTATTATGATTTTCCTAATTATTTTATTTGAAGAAACTATAATTTGATTTTTAATGTGTTCTGAAGTTTACTTCCTTATCAACATAATTAAAGACCCTTTTGAATTTTTCAGGAAAGTATCATTCTCAGCCAGACCCAGTCTGTTCATCCCATGCTTTAATTCCACAAAATCATAGTTGGACTGACTTGGTGTTGAAACTGATCATTTATGTAAAATTATCAGAAAATACCAGCATAATCCAATTAAAAAAACTATTCACGGGTCTCTGGGGTGAAACAACTTCAGATCTTTGTTCTTATGGACTTGCAAACCTTATCTATACTTTTATTAGTATAGGTAATATACTAATTAGATAAGGTAATATATTATTTAATATATTAATTAGATAAGGTAAAATCCTGCTGGTCTCTCTTTTATTAGATAAGGTAATATACTAATTAGACCGGACGTATTCCAGACGACCTTCTGACATCCTTCCGGACAAAGTCATGGTGGCGAGGCTGAGGCAGAGGCGGTTAGGAGCGATTAGGCCAGCAGGGGAGAGCAATTAGGGGGATCAGACCAGCAGAGGAGAGCAGTTAGGGGGACCAAGTCGGCAGGGAAGAGCAATTAGGGGGATCAGGCCAGCAGGCAGGTGAGCAGTTAGAAGCCAGCAGTCCCAGGTTGCGAGGGATGTCCGACTGCCTGCTTTGCCCCAATTGGGATCAGGCCTAAACCAGCAGTTGGACATCCCCCGACGGGTCCTGGATTGCAGAGGGTGCAGGCCAGGCTGAGGGACACCCCCCCCTTTTGTGCACAAATTTCATGCACCGGGCCGCTAGTAGCTATAATAAACATTTACTCCAGTGGAGGACTGAGATGAAATCTACTGAATGCCACACACAAGCAGAGATTGCGGGAACAACTACTTGGTAAGTCTATGGCAGCCCTATAAGAACAGAATTCTCTGTGCATTTTCATGGGAGAGGGTCCATTCATTTTTCCATTCTCAAAAGGCTCCATGCCCCAAAGAAGTTAAATTTTACTGAATAAAAAGATACTCCTTCTTATGTATCAAGGCTCTTCATGTTATGTGTCTAGTTTACTTACATTTTCTAGACTCTATCTTCATGACCCTCTGTACTCCTGCCATGCCAATCTACTTTCAATGTTCAGTGTTCAAATGTTGGTCTCCTCAAAAACCCTTCTCTGGCCAGGCCCCAGTGGCTCAGTGCTTAAGCATTGGTCTATGAACCAGGAGGTCACATGTTTGATCCCCAGTCAGGGCACATGCCTGGGTTGCGGGCTCAATCACCAATAGGGGGCGTGCAGGAGGCAGCTGATCATAAATTCTCTCTCATCATTGATGTTTCTATCTTTCCCTCTCCCTTCCTCTCTCTGAAATTAATTTAAAATAATTTTTAAAGCCTTCTCTGGCTTTCCCAGGTATGGCTAGACAGATGCCTCTTCTTTGGCCCTCTCTGTGTATGTACATCTATTTGGTACTCTTGCAACATTCTGCTGCCTCCTCACTCCCACCTGGTGCACTTCTTCTGTTCCTTTATAACTCAGAGCATCACTCCTCCACAGGGAGCCTTCTGTAACCATCCCTGCTCCCCAAGTCTGGCCTAACTGATCCCTCTCTTCACTTCCACAGTATCCAATGCATTCCCTATAATAGCAATTAAAACTCAGCATTACCACTTTTTTAAAATGTATTCATCTTGCTCCATTAGTGGAAGGCAGAGACCAGGTCTAATTCACGTTTGCATCTCTAGTATCTATTGCAGTTCCAGACACTAAAGAATAATTTGTTGAGTAAATAATAAATGAAAATAAAAGAATATGGCCTTAACCTCAGGGGAGTAAAAAAGCACTGGGTTACTAAATTCTGGACATGTACTGCTGTGTCAGCTTACAGTTAATATACATAGCAAAAGACCCAAATTTAAGCATGCAGGCCCAGCCAGTGTGGCTAAGTGGTTGAACATTGACCTATGGATCAGGAGGTCACTATTTGATTCCCGGTCAGGCATATGCTCGAGTTTCAGTCTCAATCCCCAGTGTGGGGCATGCAGGAGGCAGATGAACGATGATTTTTCTCTCATCATTGATGTTTCTACCTCTCTCTCCCTCTCTGAAATCAATAAAAAAATATATATATTTAAAAAACAAATAAATAAACATGCAGACTCCCATGCACCTTTCCCCCCCCCCCCTAATAAATAAATAGGTATGTACCACAGGAGATTTTAATATGACTTCAGAATTAATGTATCTATGAGAAATCCTCCAAGTCTGCCTGTCAGTTAAAAATGAAACTATCTTCTTAAAGTGTAAGGCACTCAGCTAAGAATTTACCAAATGAAGGATGCTTTGTCTGAGCTCAGAGAAGAAAAACATCTTATATCTAGTGTCCAATTGGAAAAATTCTCTTGGTTAGGATTTTCAACACTGAATACATGTATGTTAAGCATTTGCAATTTCATAAACATTAAATAATATATTTTCTTATTATTATTTTCAAAGACTACCAAGTATTTCCACAAGTATGAGAAGCCCAATTCATCTATGGCTGTGAACATGTAGGTTTTCCACTTCAGCTCTAATATGTTTACATTTTAATGGTGAAATTTCAAAGAACTTTGCATGAAGGCATGTTAAATACACACACGCATGAATAATACACACATTACACGCAAAGGGATAGGTGTTTAGCTATGCTGTTTCATACAATAGTGTTTTATCTTTTAAAAAAGAGTGACATACTTAAGGAGGTCAATAGAATGCTTAAATAAGATAAATTATTATGTTCTAGACAAGGATACAAAAAACTGTCATGTGGAGGTGAGTAGAGATTAGAAATGCATTGGCCAAAAGTCCTGGGATGAAACTGCCCCCTAGCGGTCAAATAATCACACTGAGTAAGACAATGAATGAAGTAAAACTGATTAAATGTGCAGACCTTCATATCTGTTGGATCTAGTGTTATTAAAGAGAACTGGGTGAACTAATCTTCATATTTTATGATAATTTATTTTCTGGCCATGGCTGTGATCAAGATATCTTCTAGGAACTCTGGTTGAAACAATGCTGATGTTTAAATCTAAATTAATTTAGTTGTTTAGAATCTATGCTTAAAATTGTGATCCAACATGCAAGCAAATATTCAACTGTATGTACCTATAAAGGATCAACACAATTAAATTTCATCAAAACAATAGTCCAATATATTCAGTTTATATGCGTTTTATTAAAAGGAAAAATATGCCCACACTTACCTGTAATGGCTGAAATAGGTTGCTCAAAGCAGCTTAAAGTTCCTCGTTCTGCTACACTGAATAGATATATCAAATAATGGTGGAAAGATTTGAGACCTCTAATTGCTGTTGATATGTTGGGTTTTTCAACAAACACCTCTTCTGATTTATTATCTTGAACATCCAAAGTAGTTACAAGATAATGGTGAAAAGACTCAGGAGCTGGAGGATCCCAATGTAAAAATATTTCTGTTGGGGTCACATGAGTAACTGTGACATTTTGGACTGACAATGGGCCTAGGAGATAAAAATACACGCTATTAGTTATATGGGTTGCCAGAATAACCTCTCACTTCTCAATACTTCTATAATACTTTAGTTTAAAGAGAAAGGAAAAATTAGGTTTGAGTTCTGGCTCTTACACTTTCTGGCTCCACTCCCTGAGTAACTTGCCAGCTTTGAACCTCACTTCTCTTGACTATAAAATGGGAATTATAGTAGTAGCTGCCTCGTAAAATTATTGTGAAGATTAAATGAGATAAGGTATCTAAAGCACTTGGCACCGTGTTTAACACACATTATTGTTCAATTGTTATTTTTAATGCAAGCACCACTGAAAGGGCACTCACGGCATCCAGTGATCTCATTTTATATGTCTTTTCCCTCTTCTGTCTTGTCAAACTAGAGGTCAAGGACTTCATATTATTCACTCTTTAGTCCCATCATCACCGGAACTTGGCCCTCATCCTCTTACAGAAATATTTCCCCATCACAAACCATTTCATCCAGTGCCAATGATCTTCCTAGTTAATCCCTACAGATTAATGTTCTTAAAACAGCACCTTGCACATATCAGCCATAAACCCATATCCGTTCCCTGACCTCCCAACATACACATTCTTCTTGATTCTTTCTTTAGAAGCAATATCTCAAGAGTTAAAATTAAACCACCTGGTTTCCTGTTTGGATCTACTAGGCAAATCATGCTACTCTAATCAATTTACTTAACCTTTCAGAAGCTCAGTTTTCTCATTTCTACATAGCTACTCCCTGAGTTGAGGTAAGGACTGATAAAATAATGCATTAAGAGTGCTTTGTGGGAGGTAAAGTGAGTCTTAAAATATTATAGACTTAACTGATAACCATCGTTTCTAAGGTTAAGTTTAACCATCTGAGACAGAGACCTCTAGCACTCCCAAATCTTTTACCACCTACCTCTCAAACTGATTTGACCCTCATGCTCAAGAAAATCTTCCCAGTCTGCATTACTCTTCTCCTACAAATTCTTATCTGCATATATTTGCTCATATGTGTTTTTCCCCTCAAGTTTGAGCCCAAGCCTCTCCTTTCCACAAGTCTGCCACTATCAACCACCCTCTGAATTCTAAAAAGCATTTATTAAATGCACCACTGAGTGGGAATTTAAGTTAGGTTTTGCTATATAGTTTTGTTGCATTTCCTTTTATTTCTCACTAATTATCTCCATTGTAACCCTCTTACAGTCCAGACACACATCTGTTTATCTTTTGCTATTAGCAAATATCAAAAATCCATTTCCACAGAAATTTATTATCTACTATGGACTGGACTCTAATGTAGCTGGTGCCGTAAGATATAGTTTCTCATAGGTTAATAGTTTAACAGGAAAGCCGAACATATAAACATAGTAATTATAACTTAAAATTGGTAAAGATGCACGTGTACCTAAAGTGTTAAGAGAAAATACCAGACCTTCAGGAAATATTTATAAATGATGACATTAAATACTTGAAAAATTATAACTTCAGATGTCTTGTAACTTACGTGTTTCAACAGTGAATACCGGACTTAGCATAGTTTTAGCCTCCCATTCATTTAGTGCAAAGAGTAAAAAGCTGTACACATGGCCAGGAGACAGAAGGGTAATTGCTTTTTCTGTAGTATTTGGGGGTATGCTCTCAAAATATTGTTCTGCATAATCTAAATAATATTTTACGATAATTTTATATCCTAATTTTAGCCACTTATTCAAATTATTCCAACCATTCAAATTATCCAAGCTAAATACAACTTCAGTTGTTCCAACATCCTTTATATAGATCAAAAGATTTTCCTGCAGAGAAGGTGCTGAAAGAAATATAAAAAAGAATCATTTTAACTACAAATTATAATTCTATTTTAAAAATAATAAAGTGGTGAGATTCATAAATATAATACTAATAATTACATTCATATTTGCAAATATATGGCAATGGAACATAACAGAAAAATCTTGCAAAAAAATAGTTTGATCCAGTTGCATTTTGTTGTAAAATGTAGCAATCTGTTTCATTCTTGGGTAGCAGTGGGAAAGAAGAGATTTCATTTTTCTTAAGGCCAAAAGGTGATCCATCTGTCCATGTGAGATGACCTTCTTTCTGTAATAAGATGTACAAATTAAGCCAATTTAAAGAAGTGTCATATCTTCAAATAAGTGTACTTGAAGATATTTATTAGTTACACCTCTATTATAAAATGTTCTAAGATTGTCAAATCATAAACCAGTTTAATATATATTTATGCATATTTCCTTTATTATGAAGATTCTGAGCTAGGGAGAGAGTTCACTTTCTTTCACTCCTTAGCCATATGTATTCAGACAAATTGCTGAATCTCACACTAAGCCTCTATTTTCTCATCTGTTAAATGGTATAATAATAGAATCTACACATTAAGTTGTTGTGAAGATTAAAGAGGCAGTGCATGCGAATGGCTCAACACAATGCCAGGCAGAGACCCAATATTCATTAGTTGTTATTTTATTTAAAGTCATAAAATAAGTCATATGCATTGGGATACCTTTCTGCTAAGGGATATCATTGATGGATATCACCAACCTCAATTTTCACAAGCAATGAATATACCTCTAGATAGTCCTATGGTTACCCTCATTGAAAGGGGTAGTAGGAAAAGTACAAGTTTTGACAGAGATGCACCTGTATTCTAACAAATATTTCTGCCACTATCTATTCTTGAACAACTGCCAACCTCTTAGGAACTAAACTTTTCCACCTGTACAATGGAGATAGTCATAACTACTTTGCATGGATGTCAACAGGTTTAAGACTGTGTATACAAAACACCAGGCATATAATAGGTCCTCATAAAATAAACATAATTCTTAGAAATAATGAACTCTATGGAAACAAATATATATCTATATTGTGATTATTATGCCATCCCAGCATCAAGTACAGCTCCAGGCTAGTTGCCCAGATAGGATTAAAGAGAACTACTCCCTCCAGACATTCTAAAGACATTTTTTTTAAAGTACATTCCAATTCCACCTAACAGAATGTAGGAATATTGTTTCCTCATGGAGTCTGCTTTATTGGTGCTGCAGTTTGGGAGACTGTACAGAGTCTTGAGGGGAGTATGTTCCAGTGGTTAGGGCATGAGTACTGGTCAGACAGACAGAGGTTGAAGCCTGGCATGGCCATTTATTACCTAGGAGACCCCAAAGCTTTCTGAGCTCCACTTTCCTCATCTACACAGTGAGAACCATGATAGTGCTTACCTCATAAGGATGTGGTGAGCACTGAATGAGGGTTACCTATTTAACCCTCACAAAGTAGATTAGAGAGACTAGTACCCTGTCATTCCCTAAGTTCCTGCTGAGTATCAGACCCCAGTGAGGCTAGGAATGCAATGATGAATAAGACAGTCATTCCTTGAAGTTCAGTAACAAACTACCCTTATTCAGCATGGGTGAAAGAGAGGATTAGTTTCTCATACTTTTCACAGGGACTATAGCCCAGCAGGTGGCTTTGATGTCAATCTCAAGAGACCAGCTTAATGGAGAGGTCGTTGGTTAATGGACAGTGGTTAAGAGCAAACTCTGATGTGTGTCCATGTGGATAAGTTAATCTACCTGTTCCCCAATTTCTTTACATGTCATAGAAGTAAACCACGTGGAATGGAGCTTAGCACTACAGAGTAGGATCTCATGGAGAACAGATTTATGTTTGAGTAACAAGATATATTAAATAAGTCATCAGGAAGAAAACACTAACTAGACAGAAATCATTGTTTTAGGTCTCGGTTTTTCCTACAAAATGCTGACCCAAATGAAATTTCATGAGATATCCCATCGTGTTAGGAATGTTGGAGAAAAGCCCTGGCCAGTCTGGTTCAGTGGATAGAGTGTCAGCCTGCAGACTTAAGGGTCCTGGGTTCAATTCTGGTCAAGGGTGCATGCCTGGGTTGCGGGCTCAATTCCCAGTGGGGGGGGGGGCGGGGGGCGTGTAGGAGGCAGCCGATCAATGATTCTCTCTCATCATTGATGTTTCTATCTCTCCTTCTCCCTTCCTCTTGGTAATCAATAAAAATATATTTTTTTAAAAAGAATATCCTACTCTTAAGTAAAAAACAACAAAACTTAAATTTAAAAAAAAGGATGTTGGAGAAAAATGTCACACAATCTTTTTCACCAGTATTGAAAAAATCTTCAGATATTTCTGTATCTTTTTCAGTAAAATTAAACTTCATAAACCAGGATATGTGGAGTGAAATAAATAAAATGGAGAAGACTTTCAATGTTTTCGAATTCATGTTACTGTATTGCTCACTGAGGTGAGAAATAGAGGATTGTGGGTGGAGGTGAACGAGGTTATGGAAAAATAAATTTTAATTTAATTTAATAACAAAAAAAGAAAAGAAGTGAAGCAGGTTTGGTGGGAAGGAGATGACAAGTCAGCAATGTTGATGTGTCTGTGGATAATTTCAAAAGGCATAATCAGAAGAAAATTAGACGTCTGGACCTCATAAGAAGAAAGTGGACTAGATAAATGTTTGAGAATCATTGGTTTAGGTGATAAATTAGGTAAAGAAATGGATGAGGTCATTCAAATGAGTTTAGAGGGGTCTGCAGAAGACCAAAATTAAAGCAAAATTAGGTAAAGAATAGTTGCCTACAAAAGAGATTGAAGGAAGTGGGGGAGGGATGAATATGCAGAGTACAGAGGATCTTTAGAGCAGTGAAAATACTTTGCATGACACCAAAATGATACATGTCATTGCTTATTTGTCCAAATCTATGGAACGTACAACACCAAGAATAAACCAAATGTAAACTATGAACTTTGGCTGATAATGACGGGTCCATGTAGGTGACTCAGTTGTAACAAACGTGCCACTCTGGGGTCGATAATGGGGAGGCTATGCATGTGTGGAAACAGTGGGGAGTATGGGTAATCTCTGTACCTTCCCCTCAATTTTGCTGTGAAACTGTAACTGCTCTAAAACAGAGAAACAGAGACAGAGATACTGAAAAAAAGAAAAGAGAAACAGTGCCTAGCTTATAATAAATACTCAATAAATATTTATTGAATAAAGGAATAAATAAATGAATAAAAGAACATGGGGCAAACAGTTTTGTTCATCATGATATTTTCATATTTTTATATCTACTGACCTTCAAATCATTAAGACCAGTCCATGATATTATTTGATTCTTTGACCTGAGATATAAAAATATAAATTTTTTTTCCTCTTCATTTTTTATATCCACAAGGCGTGCAGAATTTAAGGATAACTTACAATGTTGCTCAGCTATATTCCATGGTTCACTCTCTTTGCTAATTCTGTAACAGCTATTTTTTAATGCTACCCATCCTTGTGAACATGAACCTACCAAAAGAAAAATACTTTATTAAAGATGAATTTAGTAATATAACATTTCAAACTTATATTTTTTTAAAAACTGAAGAAGTGAATTGTGAAAGCTTCACAGTATCCACAGTGCACTTGCCGAACTGTATATTTCTCCCAAACAAATAAAAGTGCTAAAACTGTTATTCAAGTTTTAAGTGAATTACTACCAATTAAAGTAATTTTAAGTAGTTGTACAAGTTAATTTTGCAGAATTATTGTCCAATTATAACTTAATTAAAACAAAACCACAGGTGTTTTTACCTTTTTCTAAGTTACTTTAGGTTGACTTTCTACCCCTTACTCTGAATACTGGTAAAAAACTAAGGGTATTTTAGGTTCCTTTTTATTTTTGAGAACTAGACATAATGCTTGCTAATTCTGTTCTCTGCCACTTCAAATGGGTTCATCTTCCAGAAAAAAACTGAAATGGCTGCTTAGCAGTTTTCTCCAAGAGTGCATGCCATAGAAAGATCGAGGAAATGTCAGCCTGCTCAGAGTACATATTGTACTTTGATAATTGCTGATGCTTCATCAGTGCCTCAACCCACGACATTAGGAAGATGTGAGAAGAATCATTTGAAGAAACTGGTCTTCATTTTTCAGAGGGCAAGGAGGATGGGGAGAGGGAATGCTTTAATTACCTACTGTCTTTTTCTTACTATTCAAGTGTTCTTCCACTTCACTTGTAAGCATGCACTGTGGTTACATGCATGTTTAATAGAGAGTATTAAAATTGGACTCTTAGTCCATCACAGTGAAGGTATTGCTCTCATTAGCTATTTATGACTTGTCTGCTTCTCTTACGTCTTTTCCCACCATGTGGGGGAAGTGGAACCAGGAAGGCACACACAAAAATTGAACACATTCCCTTTCCCCTTGCAATATTCTAAATTGTGGTTGCATTCTACCAGGGATGAGCAATAGAGAAGTTTAAATCAGATTTTAATGAAGGTTTAAATACCTGAAAATGTGATTGTTCATTGATATTTTAAAGTCATCTAAAAAAAACTATGGAATTTGTATGAACCATTACTAAGGTGAGAGAGGGGAAAGAGAAAGAGGGAGGGAGGGAGAGAGAGAGAGGGAGAGAGAGAGAGAGAGAGAGAGAGAGCCCACTTGATTCTGTTTAAAAGAAGTGGTAGAAGGAAAATAAAGTTAGTTTTTACCTTTACACTACTAAATCCAGCTTGTTCACTATATCAGTTAAATACCAAATGATATAATTAGGAACGGGGACTATGCTAATTCACTTACAAGTAGCTCATAGTGGTTAATACTAGCCTGGGTCACTTTTTAAAAGAATAATATAACTGCCAAGTTATCTACAAAATATATAATAAATATATTGTTTAATAATGAACCAAATAGCTATACACCTGTTTCAACTTGAACATCCAGTCTCTGAAGTATATTTACAAAATCCAAATGCAACTGTTTAAATTCAAAAGTAAAAGCATATAAGGTGGCAGGTTTCAAATCATCCCATTCATAAGCCATGACATTATTTTGCATAATTTGTGAAGAATTATTAAGAGATATTGACACTGAAATGTCCTTGGAAGATAGCACACTCCAGTTAAAAGAAACACTCGTACTTGTTGCTATTGTTTTAATATTTGTAGTTGAGATTCCACCTAAAAAATCAGAAAGGATAATTGGTATGTTTTCAAATAAAACTGAATGAAACACACAGACTATTGAATTACAAAAGATTAGCCACAGTGGAAAATATCTAACTATAAAATATTTTCTAGATTATATAGGAGTGCCTTGTACCCTCTTTAGGATGAATGAATTAGATCACAGATCTACATTATTTTTTTAGAATAATCTGCATTACATGTAGCATTTCCATTATATATATATATATATATATATATATATATATATATATATATCACATTAAACATCAAAATGGAAAGTTATTCTTACCTTAGTTTATTATTTCTTTAAATATTGAAATTTACATTATACTTAAAGAACAGAATATTACTCTCATCATGTGATTTCAACTGCCATCACATACCTGTTAATCACTGTAAAATTCAAATTATCTGGTATTCTCCCTTTTATAATTATGTAATAAAGCTGAACAACATATACATATTACTTACGCATTTGAAATGACTTTTCACTTAAAATTTGCCCATATTTTATGGACTGTATAATGATGTGGTAGTCTTCATTTTCTTCTAGTGTTATAATTGATTTTGGAGGTTTTTGTGGATCTGCAGGTATGCTTTTGACATTCTGTAAATAATGAGATACATCTGCTTAAGAAATATTTTCTAACTATGTCAAATACATTAAAAGTTTGACTTTTTTGTATCTCCTTCATAAAAAACAGTTTTTCCAACATGGACTATTTATTTTTACATGTTACTTCTTAAATAACTACTCTCTGTATAATATACAAATTCTAAAAAGGAAAATACCTAATCATTTCTATAAAAAAGTTATATATTATTTTGACTACTTATTAAAGATACTTCATAAAATGCTAACATTTTATATATTAATAAAATAGAAGTTAAAAATCACAATAACTATTAAGTTCCTATTTCTGATGTGGTTTTTAGTTACAACACATCTACATTATGCTTACCTTTCATTAGAGAAAAAAAAATGATGCCTTACCTTTTGAGCCAAATTATTAATAAGTTGGTATTTTAAAAAATAAAACTCAGGACTTCCTCCCTCAGGAAATTCTTCCCATTCAACAAAAATTGTTGTTGTTTGTTTACTTATTGGTATATAATGAAAACTTTTTGAGATCTGAAATGGGAAAGAAAAGTAATGGTGAAAAATAATAAAAGTGCATCCTTGATTAATAATTTATAAGCAATTTTACTAAAATGCCAAATTATAATTGAAAAATATTTTAGCAATACTGATTTCTACATATAAGTTAAATAATATTCATTGGATACTCTATTTTTAAACATAATCTTGAGAACAACTTAAGAAAGGCAAGTAAAATGAGAGCAAGGAAATTTAAGATCCAAGTTTCTCAAACTAGGAAATGCCATGTTCCCAGGCTCAAGAGAGTTGGGAGAAACTCAAAGTCACAGGAAAAACACAGTACAACCCCCTGGCATGTCAACTGTGTACCTTGAAGGTAATGACTACAAAATTAAATTACTTCACAGGCATTCTTGATAATACATTCACAATGAAAATAAGTTTGAGTACAAAACATTTGACTCTGAGTCATTTTAGAGCCCTGATTCTATTTATAGGTAAAGAACATGTTACTAATTAAGACAAAAATGTTAGACCACATGATGAGAGGCCTTTTATGTTCCCTAGATCACAAAAATAATAAATAAATAAATAAATAAATAAATAAATAAATAAATAAATAGTTCCTCTCTTAGGAGAAGGATATATTTTATATTTTCAAAAATCCTAACAAAAACAACCTTAAGATGAATTAGCACACCTTGTCTTTTGTTCTTATCTTTCTCCCCACCGATAATCCCCAATACAATTTGTAAGCAGCGAAGACAGTTGCCATCTAAATGCACAAATTTGTGCGGCACCTAGCAAAGAAACTTTCTTTAGGTTATAAACCTAATATTTGGTGTTATTTCTCTTCAACATGCCCCTTATTTTCCAAAGTGAATAGACTCAGTGCAATAGCATCCTACCAATTAACTAATTTTTCTGAAAGGGGCACATTAAAAAATGTCTTACCTTAACATATTGTATCCAGAGCAGTAAAAAAATTGATTTCTCCATCTGGAAAATAAAGCATATTTAGTTCAATTAAACATATACATATTTAGATTCAATACTAAACTATTGGACATTCTTTATGTGGTGTGTGTGTGTGTGTGTGTGTGTGTGTATCACTTTAATGTCACAACTTTTAATGACATGACTATTCATCCAACTGAACGTTAAGGCATTAGAAAGTAGGTGCTGCATGATATTCTTCACCTCATAAAATTGGAAACATAAGTGCTTTCCCACAAATACCAAAATAATTTACTTCTAGAAGCTGCTGTAATTAAATATAAAGGTGTTAAAAATAAAATGACTTATCAGGCAATTATACAAAATTACATTGTAGTGTGTGAAACTAACCTTAATTGATGGAAATCTAGATCACCTACACACTGCTGCTTCGTTGGAAGTAATTCCTCACATTTTATCGCCATGAAAAAAAAAGAATTCAATATACTATTGATGAAATTGTAACTTCCGTGGGAAAAAAAAAACATTCAAAATCCGTTTCTATTGCATTTATTTTTTTAAAGGTATGCATCTAAAAAGCTTGTGTAACTTTTCATGGAAACCTCGAGTCCCTCAGGATCTAAGAACGTTTTACCTTCAATTTAAGATATAAAGAAAAAAATCTGTATTTAAAATATATATTTCTAAAACTGAAAAATGTCATTTTAATACTAAACAGGTACCGGGATCAATTTCATTGCTCTCTCAAGCCCACTCTAAAGCATGTTTCTGCCTACAAAATCCTCTTTAGTTACTATGAAGCAAGTGTTCACCTCACTTGAATAGCCCTGGTGAGCAGATTTAAGCTCGCCCACGTGGCTCTGTGTGAACCACATTCTTTATTTGTTAAAAAGTTATGTGGCTGGTTGGTTTCCTGCAGCATTTTGACAGTCAGATAAAAACGCACCCAGTTAAAAAGAAAAACCTAACCATTCAATCCACAAAACTGCAAAGCTTTAACCTTGTATTATTTTTCTCAGCGCAAGTGCTCTATTCCGACCCCACTCCCGCCCCACGTCTAAGCATAAGGCAGAGTATGGAAGTCTGTGCGCTGTAAGAGGACCAAAGTGGAAAGATCGCTCCCGCTCTGCCGGTTCAAGTCCCAAGGTCCCCGCTCAAACTCAGTTTTGAGTCACAGGATTTGCGCCCCGATTAGAGGAAGGTTAGAGAGCAGCCGCCCCGAAGCGCACAGTTTTAGAAAGAGCCCAACGGAGCCCCTTGTAACCACAGAGAGAGGAGGAGTGTAGAGGCAAGAACCGGGGGTTGAGAATGGTTAGACCAGCGGGGAGGAGGAGGAGAGAGCCCAGACCTGCAAGTCCGAGCCGGGAGTGCACAGCGGAGAAGCCAGCGGTGCCGGGCACGCAGCGGCGCCTCCCGGGCTTTGCAAGTTTTGCGCTCCGAGCGCGGCGTGCGGTGACGGGTCCCCAGACGCAGAGGCGGCGCGGGGTGTGGCCGCAAGGTCGTGCGGGAGCCAGGGGGTCGCCGCGCACCTGGCGGCTCCGCGCACCTGGCGGGCTCCGCGCACCTGGCGGCTCCGCGCACCTGGCGGCTCCGCGCACCTGGCGGCTCCGCGCACCTGGCGGCCTCCCTAGCGCTCCCTAGTCCCTGCAGCTCTCTGAGCCCTCGCTCTGCTCCGCTCTTCCAGCCGAGTCTTCTTCCCGCCAGCGGTGCCCTCTCCCAGGGTTGGGTTAATTAAGTGAAGGTCTCCATGGCAACGGTAAGCAGCGGGAAGGAAGAGACGTGGGAGGCGAGTCGCAAAACATCGATATGTGGAGGAGAATTACACTCCACGTGGAAAGGGGAGGAAAGGGGAGGGCGATGAGTGGGAAACGGTGGCTTCTCATGAACACCAAAAGGAAGTCTGGTGGCTGTGAGTAGCCCTGGTTGGGCAGATTTAAGCTCACCCACGTGGCCCTGGGTGAAGCCACATTCTTTAATTGTTAAAAAGTTATTTGGCTGGTTGGTTTCCTGCAGCATTTGACAGTCTTGATTGACTTTTTCTCCCTCCTGAGATCTTCTCAGCCTCCCTGACAACACAGGCATCTGGTTCTTCCACCCATCTTCGCAGCCTCCTCTGACTTTTCCAAAGAAGAATTGGCTTGACACGTGGTACGTCCCTTGAGTCTGGGTTATTTTATTCACCTTTGTGATTTTTAGTCATAGTCAAGAGTCCCCATCACTTCGTCTTGGATCTCATTTCTTTCCAGGGCTTAAGAGCTGTATTTATAGCTCCTCACTGGCCATCTCCCACAGGCAATTCAAAACCATCTTTCCATAACTAAATGTATGCTCTTTCCTCTCCTTGCCCTTCTGAGCAGAGTCAGCCAACCAGCCAAACTAACCAACAAACAAAACACAAACCAATTCTGCATCCTCATATCCTTTCCCTCACTACACAAAGCCCACCTATCCCCCAAAATCCCTTTGATTCTAGTTCTAAAACGTCTGTTAGGGTGATTACTTCCACTCTATTTTCACAGTCATGCCCTTAACTTGAAAACTTTCATTATCTGTCTCTCTCCGGAAAGTGTAAGCCATTTTTAAGAGTTGGAACCTCAGTTCAGATCCTGTCGTTCCATTTACCAGCTGAGCATCTCTCTAAAAAGTTTACTGTGGTCAAGAGTAAAGTCTTAGAGTGCTTAAGAGAGTATAAATACTGAAGAGAGTGGCAACTGGTGATAATTCATTGCAATTACTGCCAATAAACTCACATTTGGAGTGTATATTCTTGTGTGATATCCCAGTCTCTCCTACCATAGTTGGCTAATGTGATGTTTCTAAAATACTCACATTATCCAGACCGGGGTGCTTACTTGAAAGCTTATTCTGACTCTTGGTTGCTTACAATGTACCTCTGAACAAATTCACTTTCCAACGTCACTTCTCTCCTCTTTGGCACCCTAACTCATATCTTCAATGAAGTAACAGGCTATAAACATTTACACTTCTGTTTTCCTACAGAATTTTATTTCTACTGTAGCACAAAAATTTACTTTTTATGTGTTCATGTCCTCGGTCAGATTAGGAACTCCATTATGGCACAGACTATGCCTTCATTGAAGCACAGGTGTCTATGTGAACTATATTTATGTTGTTTTAACGTAGGAGGTTCTACATGTCTTTTGTCTTTAAAAGTAGCAAGTTTCAAAGCAGTATATCACAAAATGATTTTATTGACAATGAATTAGCTTTCAGGCTTTGGGAAATATTATCAAATTAAAAATCCATCAAGAGCCCTGGCCAGTGTGGCTCAGTTGGTTGAGCATTGTCCCGTGTACTGAGAGGTCACAGGTTCCATTCCTGGTCAGGGCACATGCCCAGGTTTTGGGCTCGATCCCCAGTGAGGGCAAGCATCAATATTTCTCTCTCTCTCTCTTTCTCTCTCCCTCCCCTTCCTCTCTCTATAAAAATCAGTAAAAAAATATTTTTTAAAAAAATCATAAAGGATATTAACTAAACTTATTGTGGTAATCACTTTGCAACATATACATATACATATATCAAATCATCATGTACATCTTAAAATTCTATGATGTTGTATGTCAGTTATATCTCTGTAAAACTGAGGGTCAAAGAAAATCAGGAAATTGGTCACTATAAATAAATACATAGTCCATCAAGTGAACTGAATAAGTTATATATATTTCGATGTGGCTCTTTTTGTTTTTCAACAATGGCATTTTAAATAAGCAGGCATCATAACACTACCACCTTCTGTACTAGGTCAATAAACTTAATGTAAGTTAATCAATAGGGTTTCCTTAAAATGCCCTCCTTCTGAAAAGATATCCTATGAAAGAATGTGGCCTTGCTCCTGCCTTCCCCTTTTATTTGGCCTAGGAACTTACATATAGAGAAATAAAAGCGGAAATTTCAAGAAAATTATGGGTCATTTATTTTAAGAAAAGGAAAGGATAGATTTATTACTAGTTCAGTGCATTTATTCTTAAGGAAAATATTTTTCAGACAGGAGCCATTTAGGCAATAATGGAGACTATTAATACCTTCTAACATGAATTTCCTATTAGAAAATATGTTGTTTGAGGTCTTATTTACCTACTTTGTCATGAAAGAAAATCCATGCCTTCACCAGAGGTTGGATGGACGTATTTGCAAAACCACGTCCTGGCAGAAATGAAAAATATACAAGTAAACACAATACCCATCCCTTCTTCACCTTCAACTTCCAGTCATTTATTCAATCAAAATATTGAGTGATTACTACGTGCCAAGCCCAGTGCTAAGCAATGCTCAGACACCAGCTGGGTGCCCTACAATTCAACTCAATTCTGATATTATCTTCCCAGAGAAAACACCAGATTCCACAGGTTAAGGGTTCAGTCCTACAAGACTCCTCCTGCTCCCCTCTTTAGACTCTAGTCACAAGGCCAGGTTGTTACCTAGTCTTCTGATCAACCGCTATAGATTGGAGGTTCCCAACCCCATCCTTGGGTAGCTTAATTTGTTAGAGTGACTCACAGAATTCAGGAAACCTATTTACTTACTAGATTACTGGTTTCTTATAAAAGGAACAGCCAAATGGAAGAGGTGGATAGAACAAGGTATGTGGAAAAGGGTGCAGAGCTTCCATGCTCTCTCTAGGTGGGCCATTCTCCAGGCATTTTCATTTGTTCACCAACCAGAAGGTCTCCAAACCCCGTCCATTTGGGAGTTTTGGAGGCTTTTTTTTTGTCGATCATTGACTACTGCAGGTTAATTCAACCTCCAAACCTTCTCCTCGCCTTGGAGGTCAGGGAGGACTAAAAGTTCCAGCCCTTAATTCTCATTGTGGGCTCATTTTTGTCAACCAGCCTCCAGCCTTAGAAGTGGTCAGAAAATTGCCTCCTTAACATAACAAAAGACACCTTTGTTGCTCTCATCCCTTAGGACAGTGGTTCTCAACCTTGGCTGGACATTAGAATCACCTGGGAATCTTTTTAAAATCCTGATTTCTGGGCCTCATTCTCCGGAAATGCTGTTTGTTACTAATGTTGTGGCCCCACCCCATAACAAAGAAACAGAATTTCCGGAGGATGAGGCCCAGAAATCAGGATTTTAAAAAAATTCCCAAGTGATTCGAATGTGCAGCCAAGGTTGAGAACCACTGCCTTAGGAAATTCCAAAGGTTTTAGTAGCACTTCCATGCCCGTGCAGTGGTTCTCAACCTGTGGGTCGAAACTCCTTTGGGGGTCGAATGACCCTTTCACAGGGGTCGCCTAAGACCATCGGAAAACACATATATAATTACATGTTGTTTTTGTGATTAATCACTATGCTTTAATTATGTTCAATTTGTAACAATGAAATTGGGGGTCACCACAACATGAAGAACTGTATTAAAGGGTCGTGGCATTAGGAAGGTTGAGAACCACTGCCATAGAGGAAAGAAGTCCAAATATATAACTATTATAATTCACAGTATAATGTCTAGATACCGGACATCCCTTCATCTCTTCTTATTAGATTGGTCTAAAACAGGTCTCCCTATCTCTAGTTTTTCCCTACTTTAATTCATTTTCTTTCTTCTTTTTTTTTTTTAATTAAATCTTTATTGTTCAGATTATTACATTTGTTCCTCTTTTTCCCCCCCCCATAACTCCCCTCCTCCCAGCTCCCACCCCACCCTCCGCCCTCACTCCCCACCCACTGTCCTCATCCATAGGTGCACGATTTTTGTCCAGTCTCTTTTCGCATCTCCCACACCCCTTCCCCCCCCAAGAATAGTCAGTCCATTCCCTTTCTATGTCCTTGATTCTATTATGATCACCAGATTATTTATTCACTTGATTCTTAGATTCACTTGTTGATAGATGCATATTTGTTGTTCATAATTTTTATCTTTACCTTTTTCTTCTTCCTCTTCTTAAAGGATACCTTTCAGCATTTCATATAATGCTGGTTTGGTGGTGATGAACTCCTTTAGCTTTTCCTTATCTGTGAAGCTCTTTATCTGACCTTCCGTTCTGAATGATAGCTTTGCTGGATAAAGTAATCTTGGTTGTAGGTTCTTGGTATTCATCACTTTGAATATTTCTTGCCATTCCCTTCTGGCCTGCAAAGTTTCTGTTGAGAAATCAGCTGACAGTCGTATGGGTATTCCCTTGTAGGTAACTGGGTTTCTTTTTCTTTCTGCTTTTAAGATTCTCTCTTTGTCTTTTGCTCTTGGCATTTTAATTATGATGTGTCTTGGTGTGGTCCTCTTTGGATTCCTTTTGTTTGGGGTTCTCTGCGCTTCCTGGACCTGTAGGTCTATTTCTTTCACCAGGTGGGGGAAGTTTTCTGTCATTATTTCTTCAAATAGGTTTTCAATATCTTGCTCTCTCTCATCTTCTGGCACCCCTATAATTCTGATGTTGGTGCGCTTGAAGCTGTCCCAGAGGCTCCTTACACTATCTTCGTATTTTCGGATTCTTTTTTCATTTTGCTTTTCCAGTTGGGTGTTTTTTGCTTCTTCGCATTTCGAATCTTTGACTTGATTCTTGCGCTCCTCTGGTCTGCTGTTGGGTGTCTGTATAATATTCTTTATTTCAGTCAGTGTATGCTTAATTTCTAGTTGGTTGTTTATCACAACATCGAGGGTCTCATTAGATTTCTTGAGGATCTCACTACATTTATCGGCGGTCTCACCAGTCTTTTCGAGGGCCTTACTAAGTTTATCGGCAGCTTCTAGACAGTTCTTAAGAGACCTTAAAAGTGTGGTTCTGAACTCAATATCCTCCATTGACAGTTTTGTCCTGTTTCTTTGTCTCCGCATTTTTTATGCTTTCTTGGTACACCCCCTAGTGGTCTTTGTGCGCAGTCTTGTTGCCTTTAAGCCTTGATTGATGTCGGCAATACCGGGGGTGATTTGACCTCCAGGCTAACTGGCTATGAGAGTCCACTGTGTCTGCAGTGGGAGGGCTTCTGTGCTGGATCTCTAGGGTGGTGCTAATCTAGCCTTTGCCTGAGGCTATCCGGCCAATGGTTCTGCGCAGGGCTTGGGCGGGGCGGGCCCCTGGGGATCTACAAGGCGGGCGGAGCGAGCAGTTATGGCTGCTCTCAGTCCTGTCCGCAGAGGCTCTGCCTCTCAGAGTCCCAGCAATGGCTGCAAACCTCGGAGAGAAAGCTGCCTTCGATTTCCGACCGAAGCCAGACAGTCCCGCTTCTCCCGTTTGAGTCTGGGTCCCCAGAGACTCGCCCGGATCTGGAGCTCAGAGTCTGAAACTCCCTCCCGATTGAAAACAACAACTGCGCCCTCCGCCGCCAGCCCGCTCCGCGCGCGCACTCCGCACCTGAGTATTTCACTTCAGCACTGCGCCTCCTCTGAGTCTGGGTATGATATTCTCTTTCCTCCTAGTTGTAGAATTTCCACGCAGCCAGCCTTCCTGTGGTTCTGGATGCTGTCTGTTCTGTCCTTTAGTTATATCTCTGAAGTGGTTGTTCGAGGGCAGCAATCTCCGGCGTTAACCTATGCCGCCATCTTGGTTTCTCCTACTTTAATTCATTTTCAACTTTCTTCAGATTAGTCTTCCCTAAAGGTCTGTTCAGATAATGTTACTTTCCTAATCACAAAGTATTCAATGGCTCTTCGGCCTCCCTAATTCCTTACATTTGAAGTCCTCTGGCACATTTTCAGTTCATGTCATACATTTTCAGTTCACTCTGTTTTTCTTCTATTTCACCTTTTTCATGAAATTTTTCCTATATTCCCCTAACAAGAGTCACATCCCCCTCCTCTGTTCTTTTGTGGCATTTAATGGTGCTAATGATGGCTCATTGAATTCTATTTTTAATAGTTATCTGTGAACATCTTAATATCTTTTTTTTAAATCTTTACTAGTATTGTTGAAAGCATTACATATGTCCCCTTCCCTCCCCCACCTTGACTTCTTCTAGCCCAGTGGTTCTCAACCTTCCTAATGCCACGACCCTTTAATACAGTTCCTCATGTTGTGGTGACCCCCAATTTCATTGTTACAAATTGAACATATTAAAGCAAAGTGATTAATCACAAAAACAATATGTAATTATATATGTTTTCCAATTGTCTTAGGTGACCCCTGTGAAAGGGTCGTTAGACCCCCATGCTCCCTGCCCCAGGCCTTCATCACCCTATTGTCAGTGTCCATGGGTTATGCATGTATGCATACAAGTTATTTGGTTGATCTCTTCCTGTCCACCAACTCTCCCCTGCCCTCCCTCTGAATTCAACAGTCTGTTCCGTGTTTCTGTGTCTGGATCTATTTTGTTCATCAGTTTATTTTTTTCATTAGATTCCTCATCTCAGTGAGATCATGTGATACTTATCTTTCTCTGACTGGCTTATTTTGCTTAGCATCTTAGTGAAATGAAATTTTTGAACTGGAACCTGAATTATTTGTCCGCTAGGATCGAAGAATGAATCCACAGACAAAAAGTGGTTTAGCAAAGGTGGAGATTCATTAAAGAATAAGTACAGACTCCCACATGGGGAGAGGGAAAGAGTCCCACAGAATGGACTCCCACATGGGGAGTAGGAAAAGGGTCCCACTGAGTTCCTTTTCCCTATGGCTTATAAAGGCTGCAGATGCTGGTACCCTGATATCCCCTCTGATTGGTCACTATTCCCTTAGACTGGTTACTATAGTAACTCCTGGGCTCAAAGGTTGAACCTCACTTGGGACACGCAAGGTTCTCTCCTCTCCTCCTTATTGTTTTCCTATTCCCTTTGGGCTTTCTTCTCCTTCTGGATGAAGGGCTTCCTTCTCTTTATTTTGTAAATATAGACCTGTTGCTGTTCCCAGCTCCCTCATTCTATGGAGATGTACCTGCTGCAGCTTTTCAGCTTCCCTATTCTATGGAAATATACCTTCTGCTGCTCTGCAGCCCTGTGCTTCTTCCACCGACCCCTTAATTTCTAAAATTTCCTAAACCTGTCCTATTTTACCCCTAAAATTCCTGTTTCATTAGTATCTTAAGCAGATTGTAATCTCCCTGAAAGTAAGACTTTACATTGCTCAAGGAGCCAATTGTGATATCTTACATAGTAGGCATTCAAAAATATTTTTAATAAATACTTGTTCAAGGAATATTATAAAACTGTATGTCTTTTCCCATTTCTAGGTGACACTTGGGACTTACCACATTGTAAAGATTTTTAAATGTTTTTGGAAACAGCAAAAATAAATTTCTACATGAGTCATGTCACTCAGGCAAAACTCAGGCATGATTTACAAGATTACTAAAAAAAAAAAACCCTTCTGGTTCTGCTTTGAACTCCAGGGGTCTTTTTCAGTCGTTTGCAATGTATTTGACAATCTTTCTTATGCTTTACCCTTTAGAGTAGCAAGATCTGTCACATTCCAGAGTGTGGAAAGGTGTACTGTTTTAAGGTTAAAATGGAACAGAACTTCAAAATTAAAGACCAACATAAAAATATTCTTCCTTAAATTTTATAACTTGTATAAATTAGTGGTACTGTGTTTTTTTGTCATTTATTGTCTTGTGTTTCTTGTTCTTACAGTTCTTTTTTAATAACGTCTTTCAAAGAAGACATTTTACTCAAAATTTTCTCACAAAAGTAACATTTTCATAAGTTGATATATAATTAAAGTCAGTCATATTTCTAACACTACTTAATGGAAAGCCACTGTTGCTATGGAATTCCAAAGCTCTATTTTGCTGGCATAAGTTATAAGAGAAAGAAAGATGGATTAGCAGCATTTTTTTTTTCATTTGTATTTGGTTTCTTAAATGTGATGCCAAAAAGACTGGTTTTTGTTCTGTAACTAAGATAGACCTTTTCTACAAGCTAAAAATTCCTGAATACTTGTGGTATGATCTTTGTAGCATAATCATTCATGCAATATGCAAAGTAGTTATTACAATAGCTCTTTTATGAAAAGATTTAATTGTCCAGATCAATCCAAATTGATTTACTTTGAGTGAAAATGGTATGTTTAATAAAGTGTTATTGGCTGTACTTCAGAGTCTAAGATTAAAAATTGGATTTATTTATATCCATTGGTATGGACTAAAATACAGATGTCATGTTGAGAAACAGATCTTCATCTCCGGGGAGGGGGTGGTTGTGAAGTAATTCAGAGTTCTGGTCCATTAAGTTCATGGCTGTCCTGGTAGATTTGTTAACAAGTGTGCTGGGATGGATGGATCTTATTTCTACATGAGATTATCAGCATCTTTAACATATTGAATAATTTCAGTTCACTAACTTTTACTAAGAAACTTTGATGAAGAAAGTGAAGCAGGGGGTCTTTTGGGGGTGAGGACGACGGAGCCCCAATGTGCTAGGGCGTCTGCATGCACGACTCTAGAGACCAGGTTCAGTGACGCAGATCCGTTTTATTGTGGAACTACAGGGGTATATATAGCATGAAGGGACCAATCAGAGGGAGACACGTTGCTACAGGCGACCAATGGCTGAAAGGCTGGGGTACTGTGCACGTGGCTCTAGGAGTTCCTTCAGGCGGGTGTGGGTGTTGCTACTTCCTGGTGTGCCGAGGAAGCATGTCATGGTGGAGTGTGCTCACACCATTGCATCAGCCACAGCACTGAGACATACTTCACGAGCTCTACGTACAGAAAGTATCTTGGATGGAGGGACAGGGATAGAGAGTCAGAGCTAAACCATGACTGACTAAAGGGCTTTATACCCAAAGGAGAAGATCCATTATCCTTACACCTTGAAAAATCAGAAAAAAAAATTAATGACCAACATAAAAACATCCTTTCTTAAATATTTTAAACTGGATAAATTAGTGGTACTCTTTTGTTTCTTTTTACAGGTGAGCAGAAAGTGATGGAGCTCTGTGAGCTTGCAGGGTGGCCAAGGATCCTGGCTGATCCAAGCATGACACTTTAACCCTACTGTAGGCAGAATTCTAGGAATTCACCTAAAATTCCCACCACCTGATATTCATTCACACCCTATATAATCCCCTCCCCTTCACTGTTGGTGGTCCTGGAAAATCATGGGATAGTCACTTCCATAATTATGTTACACTACAGGCCCAGTGCATGAAATTTGTGCACTTAGGGGGGTGTCTCTCAGCCTGGCCTGCGCCCTCTCGCAGTCTGGGACTCCTCAGGGGATGTCTGCCTGCCAGCCTAGGGTATTGGGCCTAAGCCAGCAGTCAGACATCCCTCTCACAGTTTGGGACTCTCACAGTCTGGAACCCCCACTCCTTACCGCCCAGCTTCTGGCTGAGCGGTGCTCCCCCTGTGGGAGCGCACTGACCACTAGGGAGCAGCTCCTGTGTTGAGCATCTGCCCCCTGGTGGTCAGTGCACGTCAGAGAAACTGGTCATTCCACTGTTTGGTAGATTTGCATATTAGGGTTTTATTATATAGGATTATATAAGACTTCATTGTAGCCAAACAAGGGAGGGATTCTCCTGATATCTTTGAAGAAGTCAGCTGTCATACTATGAGAGGATCAAGTTGTTAGAACATGAGTATGGCCTCTAGGAGCTGAGGTTGTGCCCCACAATATAGCTAGCATGAAAGCAGGGAACTCAGTCGTACAATTACAAGGAACTTAATTTTGTCAACAACCTAAATGAGTCTGAAGGAATAGGACCCCAAGCCTCAAATGAGATTATAGTCCCAACCAATAAATTAATTTCAGCCTAGTGAGATCCTGAGTAGAGAGCCCAGCTAACCCCTGTCCAGATCCCTGACTTACAGCAACCCCAGATAATGAATGTTTGTTTCAAGCCACTGCATTTGTGGTAGTCAGTTTCATAGTGATAGAAAACTAATACACACCCATACCAGTGTGACTGGTCAGATGATAAACAAGCCTGGTCAATCACTGCACAGGAATTTCTAACTAGAGCTCAGAGATAGATGTCTTCTCCTCTTTGTTGACAAACATGATTAAGGTTGTTTCATCAGAGCTGCTGTGACCATAAGCAGATTGTAGTGCCCAAAGTTGCACATGAAGCAATCTGGAATGCAGTGGGAGAGAATGAAGCTGACAGTAAGAGAAGAGAGATTAATGTGCATTTCATTCTCTTGCCAATCTCAATATCTGCTTATCTCAAATCCTCAAATTCTTTGAAGAACATTTTAGTACTTTATTCTTTCTTTCTTTTTTAACCTATCAGTACAGGTTGTTGGCCCAGTTTCTATTAGGTTGTTAATATTTTTAGGAGATATCAACACTAATAAAAGAGAAAAATGGTAATTGGCGTACGAGCTACCCTTTTCATTGGCTAATCAGGGCTATATGCAAATTAACTGCCAACTGAGATGGCAGTTAACTGCCAACAAGATGGTGGTTAATTTGCATATGTAGGCACAATGCAGGGAGGCGAAAGGGAAAGCAGGAAGAAGCCCCCTGCCACTGACAGTGATTGGAAACCCAGGGGGGAGCTAAGAGCTGGGGGGCAGGGCAAAGGCAGCCCTGGGGCCGCCTTTGCCCTGCCCCCCAGCCATGATCTGAGAATCAGGTGCCTTTTCCGCCCTGGCCAGTGATAGCAGGAAGTAGGGGTGGAGCCAGCGATGGGAGCTGGGCATGGTCGAAGCTGGCAGTCCCAGGAGCTAGGGGTCCCTTGCCTGGGCCTAAAGCAAAGCCCACGATCGTGGGGCCGCTGCAGCTGCGGGTCCCCGCTGCCCAGGCCGAACGCTTAGGCCAGGGGCATCAGGCCTGGGCAAGGGGCCGATCCTGCGATTGGAGGGTGATGGGGGTCAACGCCTGAGGGCTCCCAGTATGTGAGAGGGGGCAGGCTGGGCTGAGGGACACTCCCCCCCCCACACACACCCAGTGCACAGGGATCAGTGGAGCCGCGAGGCCTCCCGGCACCGGCATCAGTGTGACAGGGGGCAGTGCCCAAACCCCCTGAACCCCCTGATCGCCCTGCGGCTCTGTGTGCGACAGGGGGCGGGGCCACAACCTCCCTATCCGCCCTGCTCTGTTCGGGACAGGGGAAGGCTCCCCAACCCCCTGGATCAGCCCTGCTCTGTACCTGATAGGGGGGAGCTGCCCAACCCCCTGATCACTCTGCGGCTCTGTGTGTGACAGGGTGCAGTGCCCCAACCCCCTGATCGGCCCTGCTCTGTGTGTGACAGGGTGTGGTGCCCCAACCCCCTCCCCCCCCCGCCCCCCCCAACGGGTCCTGCTCTGTGTGTGATGGGGTAGAGCCATAACCTCCCCTTCGGCCCTGCCCTGAGTGTGAGAGTGGCAGCGCCCCAACCCCTCTGATGGGCTCTGCTCTGTGAGTGACAGGGGCCAGCGCCCCAACCCCCTGATTGGCCCTGCTCTGTGCGTGACAGGGGGTTGCACCGCAACCTCCCCATCGACCCTGCCTTGAGTGTGACAGGGGGCGGTGCCCCAATCCCCCAATCGGCCCTACCCTGAGCGTGACTGAGGGTGGCATCGCAACCTCCTGATCCTCCCTGCTTTGTGCATGACATGGGGCGGTGCCCCAACTCCCCAAATGGCCCTGCTCTGAGCCCGACCAGGGGCTGCACCTAGGGATTGGGCCTGCCCTCTGCCACCCGGGAACAGGCCTAAGCCAGCAGGTCGTTATCTCCCGAGGGTTCCCAGACTGGGAGAGTGCACAGGCCGGGCTGAGGGACCCCCCCCTCCCTCCCCGAGTGCACAAATTTTTGTGCACCGGGCCTCTAGTTTATATATAAGAAGATTAGCTTTTATCAGTGATACATTGCAAATTTGCTTTTGTTTTACATTTTCTTCAAAATGTAATCATGTGATTACATTTTTTTAAATCATAATCATATGATTACAGGACAAATAAACAATCCAATATAATAAAAGCCTAATGTGCTAAGTGTCCAGTCGTCCGTTCAACCAATCAAAGCGTAATATGCTAATGATATGCTAAGGCTGCTCAACCTCTCGCTATGACATGCCCTGACCACCAGGGGTCAGACAGTCAACTGGTTGACCAGTCACTATGACATGCACTGACCACCAGATCCTCGGTCTGGCCCGTGCGCTCTCGCAATCTGGGACCCCTCAGAGAATATCAGAGAGCTGGTTTCAGCCCGATCCTGCAGGCCAGGCCAAGTGTCCCCACTGGTGCACAAATTTGTGCACTGGGCTTCTAGTCTGTATATATAAAAGTGACCAAATGACTGGTCACTATGATGTGCACTGACTACCAGAGGGAGACACTCAATGCAGGTGCTGCCCACTGGTGGTCAGTGTACTCCCACAGTGGGAGCACCGATCAGCTGACCGATCCATGCCGGTGGCCCACCAGCTGGGCCGCAGCCACTCACTCCCTCGGTAGTCCTGCAGGTCCAATCTCCAGAAAACGGGCCAGGCACCGATGAACCTGCACCGCCAGCATTATGCCAACAGCGCTGCTGGCCTACTGGAAGTCTGCCTCAGGCACTGCGGCTGCTTCCCCTTCCTAGACACTCTGCAGGGAAGAAACCATATAAAAGCAGCTGCCAGGTGGCTTCCGACAACTGGCACGAATGTCAGCAGAACGGATCCAGATCCCATGCTGGCAAGGGCATCCCACCACCTGCCGAGAGGACCTAACGGCCTAACACATCCTGGCCCTCCCCCCACCTCAGGATAGGTGCCAGACATAGGGCTCATGGCTGACAGTGCCGCTGTGGCAGCACAAGCCTCTCCTGATTGCGACTGACTGGGTGCAAGCCCACAGCAGGCACAGCGGGGAAGGAATGAGCAGGAGCGGCAGGTAGGAGTGGCAGGCAGCTTTGGACTGTGGGTTTCTGTGCCCAATCCTCACAGGCCACCTCGAGGGACCCCACCCGTGCATGAATTTGTGCACCGGGCCTCTAGTATGATATTTTCTTATTTTGGTCCATTTACTACAAAACTTAGCATTCTACATATGATTATTTCATTAAAAATATATTCTAGAGATAAGTCCACAGCAATATGGAAATTTCTTTTTTCATTCCTTTTTTATAGTTGCATAGTATTACATTATGTGGATTCATATCATTTATTCTACTCATGTTTGTTCCAATCTTTTGTATCACAAACAATACTACAATGAATAAACTTGTATGAGTGGTATTTTGTGTTTATATAGTTGTTTGTCTAGATATTTATCCCAGATAGCTTGGTCAAACCAAAAAAACACCTCTAAAATTTAATAGACATTGAAAAATTCTCAGCATTTCTACTGCTTGGTGTAATCACCAATGACATAGGAAAGTGCTTGTTTTCCCAAAGCCTTAAATAATATAAAAAGTATAATTAAACTTCTGAATTGTGACTAGGTGAGAAATTGCATTTCAGTGTAGATTAAATTTGAAATGCTTTTATTAAAATTATTATTATCTTTTCATTGTTAAAGGATTTAGGTTATTAATTTTTAGGAGATCTTTATATATAGGAAAATTAGCCTTTATCAGTGATACATTGCAAATACTATGCTTTTGTTTTACATTTTCTTTCAATTCTGTGACATTTTTGGTCATGATAGAATTTGTTGTCTGTTTTTAGTTTTCTTATTAAACTTATCAATCCTTTCTTTTGGGCTTCTGGATATTGAGTCAGAATTAGAATGGATCTCCCCACTCTAAGGTTATAATGAATTACTCCAATTTTCTTTAGAACTTCTACCCTCTTTTTCCTGTTTTCTTTTTCACATTTAAACCTCTGATAAGTTTAGAATTTAGCCTGATGTCAGTGATGTATGAATCCTAATTTCTCTCTGTCCAAGTTACAATACAATTGTTTCAACACCATTTATGGAAAGTTCATTTGTGTTCCTCTGCTGATTTGAGGGCCACCTTTATCGTATACTACATTACAAAAAGTTTTGGTCTGCCCTTCTGCACTTTCTCATAGCTGTTTACCTATCAAAAGCCTACTTTCTTACTAGACTGTAAGTTGTGTATGAGCACGGTGTCTTTTTGTTTTGCCTGTGTCCTCAGAGCTTAGAATGTGTCTGGCACATACTGGTAGCAGGTGCTCAATATATTTTTCCTGTAGATGAGAATGTTTATGAAGTTCTAGGAGAATGTTGCCCCTTTTCCCACAAATAGGTTTAAAGATGACTTGTTTTCAATTTAAAAAATATTTTATAGAGCATGAAAATAAAAAAAAATGTATGGTAGACATACAGTATTATGTGCTCATTTGCGGTACATAACAGTTTTTCTTAAGCAAAATGTTAATTTATTTTAACCAAAAGCATTTGATTTGGTCTATATATTAATAGGGGTCAAAGAATATTGAAATGTTAACATCTAGATGAAACACTTCTATTAAGTACAAATAAGATAAAATCAACTTTTACATGCAGTAGACACTGGGACTTTGTAGATGTTCATTTCATTCTTTTACCCATTTCTAAGTAACCCTGGAGATCCAAAATATCTAATAAGTTGCAATTTGTGGGGAGAAGCATGATCTCAAAACCAAAGAAATCACCTAGCTCAATATCTGAGCCTAGATGATCAGGCCCGCATCTGCTTTTCAATGCAACTTTACTGTTCTCCTGTTGATGTTTGACTTCATTAGGTCCTCACGACAATAATACCAACTAGAGCACTCTCTCCTTGTTACATACAAGGAAACTCAGACAATCATGTACTATAAATGTCAAAGAATTTTGACATTTGCAAAGATCTCAGGATATATTCCTTGCATATGTCAATAATCTGTATGTGCAGCATTCTGTTATAGAATTATTAATACATTCAAATAATTTTATCTCATTCTTCATTGGCAAAGCAGCAGCATGAAAAGCAAAAAGCATGTAACTTCAATAGTATGCAAATACATCTCAAAAATCAGATGTGCACGAGATAGTAAATAGCTAAATGTTAAGTAGTAACAACATATTTAATAATAGTTTTAATGGTATAAAAAAATAAAAGCCCAAGATATCTCTCCTCTGTTTGGGAACTGATGCTACATTTCCCCATTCCTTATTATTGGAATAACTATTAAATGTATGTGTATACATATGAATGTGTGGCATTGTGTTTCCTTTTTTTAATAAAGGCATTGAATTTAAAATTCTTAATTCTATGCAAGGCTAACTCTTTAAGAATGAAAGATTCTGTGATAGACACCTTACTGTACCATCCAAAAGAAACGAACATAGGACTGGAATATTAAATATCTAGACTTAACCCAACTATTAACATGAATTCAATATATTGTTATACTGAATTAATTTGTACAAGTCACCAGCTTCTCTGGTTATCTGCTAGACCTGCAAAATGAGGGGGATTTGCAGTAATACCCCTAATATCTATTCTAAGTTTTTAAAAACCTAAAATCCTATAGTTCTATGATCTGTCTCTAGGCATACCACCCTTTATGACTATCCAGATACCAATTTTAACTGATTACATTTACCAGAATATCAAAAAAATGACTATTGAATGAAACTTTAAGAATTCTGCAAAACAACCTGCTTAATGAGCATATCTCAGGTTTTTAGCACGTTGCAATTATATATGTAGTATTCCAGCTGAACAACTTAAAATAATTTACTTCTCTAAAATTGAGTAAATTAATACATCTAATTTTCCATGGGAATTGTGTGTATTTTTGTTAATTGCTATATCCCAATAGTCTGAAAAGTACATGATCAGTGAACAGTATAAATCTGCCCAGTGCCTAAATAACAGTGCTGAAAGTTAACTCCATTTGATTGGTGATGTTGCATAGAGTTCTTGGAATCCACAAGTCTAATTCCACTGGCATGTGCAGTCTATAGGTTCCTGGAGCGTGTACATGATCTCGGTGCCATTTCCCGAACAAAACAGGGGCACAGTCAGATTCCGCACTCCATTCTCACGACAACACTTACAGAATCTTAGGTGGCTCTCAATGTTGATGTTATATATGGTGGCGGATGGGCATTTTCCATCACAAGATGCAACATTTATCTGTAAGGAGAGATGATGAGAAAAAAACTCTTTAAATTTAAAAATCTGCTTACTTGATTTTACTAAGTCAAATGAAAGCAAGGCTTTCTTATCACTTTACTCTCAAGCTTCTCTATGTTAAAAGGTTGCAAAACATACCAGGTTGAAATTTAGTAACTTAGTTCCATGGTGATGTCTAGGACAGCAATGCTGACATAAAGTATGAAACATGCTCACATAACTAGACAGGTGCCTGCAATATATTAATCATAATCTAATGAGTCTATTGTAACCCATATTATAGCATGGCTCAACTAGACTGTGGAATTGTATGGGTCATATTAAAGGAGGTAAAGTTAGGACCAGGACTATTTTTGCTGAGTAAAATTGCATGGTTAAGAAAATATGTAGTCAAATATATCTAGATTCAATGTCCATCTCTCTGGATTGCTGTTATCACTTCAGAACTTTTGACTACTTATGCTAAGAATAATTCACACTTCTTCACAAAACATTTTAATATTAGAATTTAAGAATAATCTCAAAGCTAAATACTGCGTTAGCATTTTGTTGGCTTACAAACTTATTAGTGCTGTGATACATATACTTTGGAAAGACACATGCCCTTTATGTAACAAATGATATTTTTCCACTTACAGAGCTTTGACTTATACAGTCCTGTTTCCTTATAACTGATTTAATAATCACTTTCTGGCATATTCTTTCTTCTCGTTTACCTGATAAAATAGAGAATGTATTTATTCATTAAAAGGCTTATGCCAAATTGTTTCTTAATTCCATTAATATGAATATATTGAAAATTGATGTTTACATAAAATATATTCCTACATTAAGAAATATTTAAAATTCCCTCATATTTTATGTTCAGTATTTATTTTCACCATCTAAATAGATGATCTCTTATATTTTCTAGCTTCATACTTCTCTTTACCTTATTGTCAGAATAATTACCATACTCACAAATCAAAAATATTCTACACATATAGTAAAGCTAACAGTATAGTATGTACCAACCTCTGTGTGGTATGTAGATAAATAGATAGATAAAATGTTTATTACATGGTATCTAAAAGTAAATATACACATAAATAATTAAGGCATCTATACATATACTAGTATACATAAATTTATTTTCGAATTAAAAACTAATAGATTTAAAACCACATTATCCTAATGTATATTAATAAAATATCAAGCATAAATTGAATTATTTATCAACCATGATTAAATGTATGGATGAGTGATGCTAATTTGATTTGATGGTTCTGAAATGATCTCTTAGGAGTTCAAATGAAAACACTTTCTATTAATTAATGACATATTAATATGCCTCTGTGTGGGTGATGGATTATCACTTGGCAATACACCAAGAATATTTATTTCACACTGTATGTAGTAGATATAACTCTGAATCAGGCTGCGAAAGTCCAAGATTTTTTTGCTCTGATACTAAGTTGTTTTGTCATTCTGCTGATTTACCTTGTTTGCAAAAGGCCGGGTTTAGATATCCAGTTTTCAAATGGTTTTAGTCACAAAATTATTTTTTAATTACATACTTCTGTGAAATCCCAACATGTAAAGTATATCAGAGCTAAGCTATGCTGGTTCAAGTAAAGATTGCCTGAAATTAAACTGTCCTCCTCAAGGTCACCCTTGACCTTTAAATTGCTAAAATCAAGATCACATCTCAGTTCTCATTCTATTTGACTTCCCAGTAGTATTTGACCCAGTCCATCACTCTCTTCTTCTTGATACACTCTCTACACTTGGCTTCTAGAACAGCCACTTTGGTTTTCCTCTCATCTCATTTGTGGCTCCTCCTCTACCTCCTATGCTTGTTCTTTCTCCTTTCCCTGACCTCCCACCGACAGTGTGACCCAAGGCTCAGTGCTGGAGACAGAGGGCAGGCTGTTTGTACCTTATAGTGCTTTCACTCAGTCGTTACTTCATGCAAGTTTAAGAATAATTGTTTAGAAAGAAAACATCTTTAACATCATCTATGAGGTACCTTACCCTCTTCTTTCTATCACTTTCATCCTTGTGCTATAGCCACACCTGCTATTTCCTTTGCTTTCAACACTCTTCATTATTCTGGTGGCCATTCAGTCTCCATTCAAATGACACTTCATTACAGAGGCCTTCTTTAACCACTGAAGTTAGCAACCCTGTTCCCTTCACTCTCCATCCCTTTTATTCTGCACTATTTTTCTTTATATCACTCATCACTACCTGACATAATAATATATATTTATGTGTTCATTGTTTCTTCCACTTCTTGATAATATGCACCATGCATACAGATACTGTTTCATTCACTATCACAGTGCCAGTGCTAAAAGATTGTCTGGTGTGTGGTAAGCACTCAATAAAAATTGGTTTGATAAGTCAATTCATTTGATGAATGAAATTAGGACAGCATCGATTTAGTTAGACAGCATAAATTTGTGTGTACCAAGAAGCATTCCTATTCATTCTCAGAGTCTTTATTGTAACACATTTTGTTTAGCACAGCACCTGTGATAGTATCCAATACTCACAGTCTCTCTGGTATAGCCTGGTCACACAAAAGCAAAGACTGCAGACAAGGGTTCTCTGATACCAAAGCTGAAACTTCCTTACAAGTCCTTACTCATCAGATAGGAAAAACTGGGGTGACTTTTTACTATTCTGCAGCTTCAAAGAGCTTAGCAGAATTGAAAAGCCCTGGGACCAGGCATTAGACAGCCCTTACTCTATTACTGATGAGTGTGATCAACTTTTCTGACCTTCATTTTCTTTTCTATAGGGAGAGCCATCCCTATCTTCCCATCTAGCTCTCAGAACTTAGGAAGATTAGCTGTAGTACTGGTCTGCAATGGGCTTACTAGAGTGTCTGTGTGTGACAGGCAATAAATAGTACTAATACAATCAGTCACACAGATCTGTCTACCCTCAGATAACATAAGTATACTCACTTCTCTAATAGTTAACACAGAGTTACAGAATCCAAACTCTTCACATCTGCTATATGATTCTACTCCTATATCTCATACCTAAAGAAGAGTCTAGACTGAAGAAGCAGAGGAAAAAGAAGTGAAATCATAAAAAATATAAATTTCCTCAGATTCTGGAGCCTAATTTTATTCCTTGGGTTCCTGATACAATGACTACTGAATATACATTAGTTTACATATAATTCATAAAATACTGAATTAAAAACTACTTTTTTTTCTAACAGAAAAAAATTTAATTAGTGTGTGTCTAAGAGACCCAGTAATTAAGAATGTGTAAGTGGCATTATCCTATTTACAAAAGTCCCAGCAATAAAAGCTGTTAGGGTTTGAAATATTCCTATGAGCCTCAGAAATGACCTTATTTAGAGATGGGGTCTTTAGAGAGGTAATCAAGTGAAAATGAGGTCATTAGGGGAGGCCCAAATCCAATCTGACTCATGTCCTTATAAAAAGGGGGAATTTGGCCCTAACTGGCTTGGCTCAATGGATAGAGCAGCAGCCTGCGGACTGAAGCGTCCCGGGTTGGATTCTGGTCAAGGGCATGTACGTTGTTTGCAGGCACATCGCCAGTAGGGGGTGTGCAGGAGGCAGCTGATCGATGTTTCTCTCTCTTCCATGTTTCTCTCTCATCGATGTTTCTAACTCTCAATCCCTCTCCCTTCCTCTCTGTAAAAAATCAATAAAATATATTTTAAAAAAAAAAAAAGAGGGAGGAGATTTGGAGACAGATACACATACAAAAGACCCAGCGTGAACATGGAGACAGCCCTCTATAAGCTAAGAAGAGAGGCCTGCAGCAGATCTTCCCCTGAAGTCCTCAGGAGGAACCAACCCATGGACCTCTTTATTTTGGACTCCTAACCTCCAGAACTGTGAGATGATACATGTCTAAGTCGCCCAGCTTGTGGCACTTTGTTATAACAGCATTAGCAAACGAAACAATATCACGTTAGATGTCAGGCCATCTTATGTTGAACTCTTTTGTTTGTTGTGGTAGGTTTGTGTGTGTCAGATTTACATACCATGTAAATAAAAACTGCCATTCTAGCCTAAAACTCCTGTTTTTATCTTGAGAAAATCATAAACACTTTAAAAAGAAAAAATGGCTGCATTAATACCTCTCTATTCTATTTCAGTCCTTAAAATCATTAAAAATTACTATGAACCCCAGCTGGCATGGCTCAGTGGTTGAGCGTTGACCTACAGACCTGGAGGTCATGGTTCAATTCCAGTCAGGGCACATGCCCTGGTTGTGGATGGATCCCCAAGGTAAGGTGTGTAGGAGGCAGCTGATCAATGATTCTCTCTTATCATTTATGTTTCTCTCTCTATCTCCCTTCCTCTCTGAAATCAATAAAAATATATTTTTTAAAAATTACTATGAAATAAACCTTATCATTTGAACTAATATTGTGTGTACATACCTTTATCAAAAACAATTATTGGGAAGTTTTACATATAGGATTTAAATGTACTCATTAAATTAGCATTTCTCAAATGTATCATACAGAACCATAGACTTGTCCCAGTAGGTTTGGAAAATAATGCACTTTGCCCTTACTGGAGTCACAATGACCTTCTCATCATAGCCTACTTACTATTGCATAGTTCTGCATGTTCCAAGTAAATCTGACCTTAGAGCACTTTTAAACTTAAACCCATTAGAGTCCTGCACAATACCTTTGGGGAAATGCAACAATAAAGAAATTTCTAATATTTAAATTAAAAATTATCTAAAGAAACACGTTACTCGACGAAGACTAAATTACAAAATAATCAGCCACGACACAAAAACATTTAATATGCATCATACAATTTGTTTCCCTCCACGTGTCCTAAGAACTGAATTTTACAAGAGAAATTATAGGACAATTAAAACTAATCTATCAAATTAATCAATGTAATATGTCTTCACTTACAGATCTTGCAACAGCCTTCATTATAAAGCTTTACAACTCCTTCATTCTAGAAAGAGAGGAGAAAGTTAAAACTCACAGTGTTTATTTCCTTTTGGACTAGAAATAGAAAACTAACTCTCTCGATATTTTTGTTAAGTATCACAAAGTACTTTATAGGAAAATGATTGGAATTTAACTACTAATAAGAATTCCTTTTGTAAAAAAGTAGGAGCATATATTTAAAACATTGTTATTTCTTTATTCATAATATGAAAGTGTAAAAAAATTAACTTCCTTAAAAGAACACTATAAAACTTTATTTTTTTAAGAATTATAAATTTATTATTATATCTGCTGGCAGAAGGGCTGAGACCAACATGGCATCAGCCCAAATTTTTAAATAAAAAAAAAGTCTTACCAGTAGAAGCCATTATATTTTTCAACACTACAAAATAATATAAGCTACTCTATAAGACTGGACTGAGCCCTAACTGGTTTGGCTCAGTGGATAGAGCATCAGCCTGTGGACTGAAAGGTCCCAGGTTCAATTCCGGTCAAGTACCTTGGTTGCGGGCGCATCGCCAGTTTGAGGTGTGCAGGAGGCAGCTAATCGATGTTTCTAACTCTCTCTCTCTCTCCCTTCCTGCCTGTAAAAAATCAATAAAATATATTTTTTTAAAAAAAACTAGACTGAGTTTCTGAATATAGTCAAATGTTAAAATGGTGTATCTTTTTCTTTAATATTTTGCTATTAAAAAAAACCCTCTACTTCAAAATGGCTTCTGCCTAAGGATAAATTAAGAAAATTTTATTATCTTTTAGAATTATTACAGTAAGTTTCTAGTTGCTTTCAGTAACTTGATAATTACAATTCAAATTTTAAAATCTGTGAATTAAGATGGTGTCTAAGATTCTTTCCAGACCTGAAATTCTATTGCTTTAGTTTATATTTTATCTACCTTGCCAGCTAGCGAGTTATCTGTCATTACTAAAAAAGGACATTTTGAAAAAAATCAATGAGACTGTTATTGCTCTACACTTAGAAAATATTGCTCCCCACAACAGAGCAAAGCTTACTTTTCATTAGGGATTATTACCTATTAAATAATTAAAGCTACAGATAATCTTTTTTTAAAAATTTGTATTACTTTCACATGGAATAGGAAGTTGTTCCAGCAACCTTAAAGTTAGTAATAAAAAGGCGGGAAAATTGTATCACTTTTAAAAATCTGAGAGAATAAGGAATTGGGAGAACAAAACTGAAGAACCAGCTATGACACGTGCTCAGTTCCACAGTGGCCTGTGCTCAGAGGAGCTAAGGCAAATTTCACTCAGGCCAGCATGCATTACATCATAAATCTGGCTGTGTGTTTAAGAAAGAGAAAATCATTCCAGCTCTGATTGATTTGTTTATTGATCCATATTGAGAAAGAGGCTTGGTGATCAAATGATTTTTCAGTAATCCTTTATCTACATATTAAAAACCCAGAGACAGCATATTGTGTATTCAGGGAGAGTGAAAATTATTTGGAATACCATATATTATTCAAAATGGAAAACTGAGGATATATAATAGAGCCTTTATGTATACATGAAAATAAAACATTCACCAAAACAAATAAGCTACAATGTATGTATGACCTTGGAAAACACACTATTTTCTAAATTCCATTTAATGCTAAATGTTCTTAAATATAACAAAGTACAAACCATTTTGCATTCAGTCTCATTGAAAGGGGGGCAGACCATACTGTAGTTCAGAATCATTGTTCCTTCGTCAGTCTTGACACATTCATATGTGGTACAGTTATAGTGCCACATACTCCCCTCCTAAAAATAAAAGAGAAAGTGTCTGTTTTACTATTGAAATCTGCTAAATTTCTGAAGTAAAATATTTCCTATCCTACTGAATCAAACAGCATGATGCAGAAAGCTTTTTGAGTCATAAAACATCCATCTGGAAGTGATTAAAATACATGCATGGTGTGTGTGTGTGTGTGTGTGTGTGTGTGTGTGTGTGTGTGTGTTTGGTTTCATACTAGAACTGACATGTAAATGTGAAGTAAAGCAATAGGGAGTAAAGAAGCAAAAGGTATTTGTTTCTACTACAAAATTATCTAATTTGATCAAGTGTCAAATGTCTTGCTCTCCTGTTTCCCTCACTAATTATAAAAAAACAAATCGTATTACGTAATACACCTCCTTTCTTGAGACTTGTTTATTCTTCCTTCCACTCCCTTGTCAGCAAAATATTTAAAAAACTTCACATGATAGTGATTATTGACTAATGGTTCTAGTTTTGTATACCTTATGGCTTTTTTAAAATCTATTCCTAGTCCTTTAACTTTTAAACATAGTAACTGTTTATTTCACCCCTGATGTCAGAATTCCTATATAGAAATAAAGTCTGCTAGCCCTAGCTGATTGTGCTCAGTGGGTAGAGCCTCAGCCCAGGGACTGAAGAGTCCCGGGTTTGATACTGGTTTAGTTGCAGGCTTGATCCCCAGCCCTGGACAGATCTCTCTCTCTCACATCCATGTTTCTCTCTCTCCCCCTCCCTTCCACTCTCTCTAAAAATCAATGAAAAAAATATCTTCAGGTTAACAAACAAAAAAAACCAAAAAGAAAGAAAGTCTGCTAAACATATTTATTACATAATTATCCTATATAATAACAGCCTAATATGCAAATCAACTGAACTGCGGAACTACTGACAGAATGACCAGTTGCTATGACGTGCACTGACCACCAGGGGGCAGATGCTCAACACAGGAGCTTCCCCCAGCTTGCAGGCCCCAGGCCAGCCAAGGCGAGTGCCAGCGGGGGCCCCCAGTTGCCCCGCCAGTTGCCCCACAGAGGAGGCAAGCAGCAACAGTGGGGGGCAGGGCTGGCGAGCAGGATCACCCCAATCGCCCCACTGGTTGTCCCACAGACGGAGGTGACTGGCGGCAGTGGGGGATGGGGTTGGCCGACAAGCAGGCAGGACTAGCCTCCCTGATTGCCCCGCTGGTCACCCCACAGATCAGCCCTGATTGCCGGCCAGGCCTAAGGACCCTACCTCTGCACAAATTTCGTGCACCAGACCATGAGGATTAATAAACAAAACAAAAAAAAAGAAAGAAAGCCTGCTAAACATATTTATTACATAATTTTTATATATCAACACTAATAAAAGAGAAAAATGGTAATTGGCGTACGAGCTACCCTTTTCATTGGCTAATCGGGGCTATATGCAAATTAACTGCCAACTAAGATTGGCAGTTAACTGCCAACAAGATGGCGGTTAATTTGCATATGTAGGCACAATGCAGGGAGGTGAAAGGGAAAGCAGGAAGAAGCCCCCTGCCACTGACAGTGATCGGAAACCCAGGGGGGAGCTAAGAGCTGGGGGGCAGGGCCGCCTTTGCCCTGCCCCCCAGCCATGATCGGAGAATCAGGTGCCTTTGCCGCCCTGGCCAGTGATAGCAGGAAGTAGGGGTGGAGCCAGCAATGGGAGCTGGGCACGGTCGAAGCTGGAAGTCCCGGGAGCTAGGGGTCCCTTGCCTGGGCCTAAAGCGAAGCCCACGATCCTGGGGCTGCTGCAGCTGCGGGTCCCCGCTGCCTGGGCCGGACGCCTAGGCCAGAGGCGTCAGGCCTGGGCAAGGGGCCGATCCTGCGATTGGAGGGTGATGGGGGTCAACGCCTGAGGGCTCCCAGTATGTGAGAGGGGGCAGGCTCGGCTGAGGGACACTCCCCCCCACACACACCCAGTGCACGAATTTCGTGCACCGGGCCCCTAGTATATATATATATGTATATGTATATATATATATATATATATATATATATATATATATATATATATATATAATATATACCTAATATGCAAAATGTCCCCTCAGGAGTTCGACCCTCCTGGAGTTCAATTGCTCGCTATGATGTGCGCTGACCACAGGGGTGTGGCTCAGAATGAAGGAAGGTCCTGGCCAGCAGCTGGCTGCCAGGGAAGGGAGGCCCTGGCTGCCAGCCAGCAGCCACTAAGGACCCTACCCATGCATGAATTTCATGCACTGGGCCTCTAGTTGTGCTATAATTGTTGATGTATATTTTTATAGTCTGGACTTTAAAATGTTAGTCAAACTCTGGCTTGAAGATTTCTTGTGGACCAGTAAAAAATTTTAACTAACTTCCTCTTTCTAAATTTTATTTTAGTTTATGAATAGCTTTGGGTCTTCTATGAGTCTTAATTGGAAAAAAACCTAGAAGTCTAGGTGTAAAAGAAAATTAAATATTCAAATTCAAGAAACACAGTAATATCTTATTTGCCTGAAAAAAAATTAGTTGTTCCATAGAAATTAGATTTCTAGAGAACTAAAGCTTACCTTGGAAAAAGCCAAGAATTGTGTATATTTACCTATATTGCATTGCTTGTGTTCTCAAAAAAATATTCTGAACATAGTTTAATCTTTTATTTACATTTCAGGGATACCACCATGAATATTAATTACATACACCAATGCTTCCTGGATTACCAATATCTATAGAGTTTATGTTGCCCTTTTACTAAAATCCCCCAATTACTGTATTTTTTTCTAGTATTTTCTGATTCCTTTTCTCTCACTGTCCCCTATGTCTCCGAATCATTTTGTAAGTTTCCTTTTTTGACTCACTCTTTTAAAAATATATATTAGAAAACAAAAATACTGCTAAGATAAACAGGTAAACAATAACAATAAAACTACATAAATCAATACACTGTTTTGCACATAATTGTAAAACAATAGGCTATGGTATAAAAACATAATTGTTCATTTTTCTTATTTAATAAAATGTACAGGATAGAAAAAGTCTTTTTATTTTGGGTATGTGAGCAATCCCATATAATTAAGAACACCAAAAATAATATCTACAGATAATTAAACTATTAATGGAAGAAATGTAATGATAGCAATAATAAATTGGAATTACCTTCAGATAAATTATAAACACAATTTGTGGCCTTCCTAAAACTGACCAAAGCACTAATAAAATTATAAAGTTTCATTAAAAATTCTAGGGAAGAAGTAGGACAGTCTGCAAACCTATATAGAGTTATTATGAGATAAAGGGGGAATTCTGAATAATAATTATTTTTCTGTATAAAGATGTAGTATAGCATATTTGTTGCCCTGGTCTGGTGTCTGGTGGCTCCATTGGTTGGAGCATCAAACCATGCACCAAAAAGGTTGCTGGTTCGATTCCAGGTCAGGGCACATACCTAAGTCGCAGGTTCAATCCCCTGGAGGCAACTGATTGATGTTTCTCCTCACATTGACCTCTCTCTCTCTCTCTCTCTCCCTCCCTCCCTCCTTTTCTTCCTTCCTCTCTCTAAAATCAATAAAAACTATTCTCCAGTGAGGATTAAAAATGTTTTAAAAACTAAAATTTAAAAAAAAATGAAAATATGTCAAATGACCTAAATCTTTACTCATATATCCACTGGAACCATCAAAAGCTGAAATAAAGTGCTAGCATCTTGAATTTCAGATTTCTATTCAAGTGTTTCATTCAAATGAGTAAATAAAATAACATTGTTCTTTTTCTTTGTAATGATTAGAAATCAGCATTTCTCTAAGCCCATTCCTCACATCTAAAAAACTAAAAAATAAAATGCCAGGCTGATTCAGTGGTTGAGCATCGACCTATGAACCAAGAGGTTGTGGTTCCATTCCCAGTCAGGGCATGCCCAGGTTGCAGCCTCAATCTCCAGTGTGGGGCATACAAGAGGCAGCCAATGGATGATTCTCTCTCATCATGGATGTTTCTATCACTCTCTTCCTCTCCCTTCCTTTCTGAAATCAATAAAAAATATATTTAAAAAATAAAAATGAAGCCCAGATGGTGTGACTCAATGGTTGAGTATCAACCCATGAACCAAGAGGTCACCGGTTCAATTACTAGTCAGGGCACTAGTTATGGGCTCCATCCCTGGTGGGGGGTATGCAGGAGGCAGCAGAATTGTTGTCTCAATGTTTTTATGTCTCTATCCCTCTCCCTTCTTCTCTCTAAAATCAATAAAGACATATTTTTAAAAATGAAGATCTATTATAAAATAAGTTTGAGAAATGAGTTAAACATGGTTCTTTACAACAGAAAGTATCAGATAGTTTACAGTGTAACTGTATCTTGTCCACTAAAAGCATGTTGTATATGGGTATGTTTATTGTATGTAGAACTCTCTGTGTGTATGTGGCATTTTGAAAACTTATTTAAGAATGTCTTCTTCAGAAAGTAGTAGCATAAAGAGTATCCCCCAATGAACATATTTTTAGAAAATAAGGAATTCATACCTCGTATATAACTGATGTTCCATTTTCCATTTGAAATTTGCAGGATACATTTTTGCAGGTACCACAACAATCATAATCACTTGGAGATGGAGTATATACCTGGTGCTGTGTATGATAATAATACATTGAATAAGCCCCACAACAACACCAATATATAATTAATTAGTTCTGAAAGTGCTTCCCAACATAAGAATATGCTCTCTCAGAACATCTATAAGCATTTTGAAGGTTGAATTTAAAGCACTTCATATAAGAATTGACTTTATATCGCTATAATCTTCACATCTACCAGCCAAGATTCATCAAGCAGGTATAACAACTTCAGGTTAAGTAAGCTGTAGATAATAAGACTTCTGAAGCTCAAGGTCATACACAGGAAAAGAAAAATCTGTAATAGGTAGATATGTTACAAATTAATAGATTATTGAAGAACTATTCAAGTATATATTTTTAACTTATGCAGTATTCCTTAGCTCAGATTTTATAGCTGCCATTTTAAGATTGATTAATCCTCACCAGAATGACTTATAAAGAATACTTACAATGTCACATTCTTTTGAACAATTCACCATTGTGAAATTCAGAGTGTGAAAGCCTGTAAGGTTATCTTTTTCTTCCAGACACTCTATTGTATGACAAAAGTCCCCTTCCAAATACTTTATCATAGATTGGCCAGGATTTAATACTGATACTTCTTGAAATACACACACATCATCTTTTTCTAAGAAAAGAAAAACAGTCAACAAAAAGTACAATATTGAGTTTTTAATTAATCATTTAATGGGATTTTTATTTAAATCTATGTTTTCATTGTGATGCGCAATTTTTCCAAAGCCAAAATAGACCTCACCTTTACATGTTGTTAATAACTCAAGAGTTTACTTAATAATGTGGCATATTTATTCCTTAACATATAACAAGAAATTGATCTGTAAACTCAACTGCTATTCACTGATTGAACTTCCTCCAGAAGCTATATTTTATAGTAGGTTCCAGAATTTTAGACCTACGAGATTGTCAAATTACTTGTTCCCTCTTCCAGAAACATAACGTGACAATTTTGGGGAGTCAATATAGATGGAGGCAAAATCTAAATTAATAATAGTATATCTCTTCATGATGGGATTCTGTAACATTTAATGTTCTTTAATTGTTATTTTGAGAATAAATTTTTAATTTCATTGTGTTGCAAAATAAATAGTCATGTAAATCATACTTCATGATGAAGGCAACTGATACAATGTGCTATCATATCATTAACAGTGGCATGTTAGGGTATGCTAGATAGTGATGAAGAAATCAGATCAGAAAATCTTTGTGCCTCACCAACATGGAAATTAAGCCTTCTCTCATATAAAAATACAAGTTTCAAACTCTTGGACAAAAATTTTATTTTCCATTAACCTATTATTACTTAACATGAAGTTCTGTTATTTCATAGAAAAGCCAACTCTCTGCTTTACAGTGTTAACATCCTATATAATAAAAGTCCAGCGACCAAATGGCAGAATGACCAGAATGACTGGTCAACCAGTCACTATGAGGCACACTGACCACCAGGGAGCAGAGGCTCAATGCAAGAGCTGCCCCCTGGTGGTCATTGTGTTCCCACAGTGGGAGCACTGCTTGGCTGACCCGGATGAGTGGTTCTCCTACAGTGGGCCGATCCCTGCAGTCTACCCCCCCCCCCCCCACCAGTGCATGAATCCCATGCACTGGGCCTCTAGTCAATAATAATAAAACAGTGAGAAAAAAAAAAAATCTGTCACTTACAGATGTCTATTTTTTAAAGTATACTGTATATAAACCCTAGCACCAACTTTACATACATGATGCTTCGGAAAAACACTACTCACTTTTCTGCCCGATTATCAAATTTCTTAGAACATTTAGAAATATTACAAAAGAGGAAACTGAAATATAATAGTATTTATAATATTTTTATACTCAAAACTTGACAAATGGCTTAAAATGTGTAATCCAATCAAAGAAAATTATTTTTAATTTATGCATAGTGAACAACATATACCAATAATATTCACTGGCATTTAAAAGTTATAAAAAATATAGTTACCACAGAGATACTGCACACATCCACAGTCACTCTGAAAGTTATGGTCTATTGTAGTAAATTCTCCCTATTAGAAAGATATTATTTTTATTATTATGTAACATTATATGGCTTTTTATATGACAACTGTAAGAAATACACAAAATAATATTTAATGAGTTTCCTACCATACAGTCAGACACATACCAGGTGCATAATAAATATTTGATGGTGAACAGTCTTGGATTAACCTGGTGGTCATTTCATTAGTAGCTCAGGGTGAAAAAAATCACAATGAGCAATGTGAGCATGGATCACTTAATCTCCGTGAACTTTAATTTGCTTATCTATTAAATGAGAATAGGCAGATAAGATGATCTTTATGATCTGTCCTAGCTGTAAAATATTGTTTGATTCTAAGCTTCTAGTGCAGTGGTTCTCAACTTGTGGGTCGCGACCCCTTTGGGGGTCGAACGACCCTTTCACAGGGGTCGCCTAAGACCATTGGAAAACACATATATAATTACATATTGTTTTTGTGATTAATCACTATGCTTTAATTATGTTCAATTTGTAACAATGAAATCTGGGGTCACCACAACATGAGGAACTGTATTAAAGGGTCCGCGGCAGTGGGAAGGTTGAGAACCACTTTTCTAGTGGGTAATCAGATTAAGAAAATGTTTGTTGCCCTAGCCAGTTTGGCTCAGTGGATAGGGCATTGGCCTGCAGACTGAAGGGTCCCAGGTTTGATTTCGGTCAAGGGCACATGCCAGGTTGTGGGTTCACCCCCCAGTAGAGAGCATGCAGGAGGCAGACAATCAATGATTCTCTCTCATCATTGATGTTTTATCTCTCCATCTCCCTTCTCCTCTGAAATCAATAAAAATATATTTTTATAAATTAAAAAAATAAACGTTTGCTAAGCCTGGAAACTTTGTTTGATGGAAATGGTCTTGATCTGTTCTGTAGGAGTTGTCCGGGCTCTGATGTCTGCATCTGAGCAAGGCTGCTATAGTATATGAGGCAGGGGCAGAAGAGTATAATATAGTGCTTAATGACACAGACTCAAGAACAAGACTGCCCGTGTGCTGATCTTGCTCTGCTACTAGATGTGTATTATATGGAGGGCAGGTTACTTAGCCAGTCTGCTCCTCACTCCATTTGTAAATTGGGGATAATAATACTGCCTGGCCTTTAGGATTGTTGAGAGAAATAAATGGGTCAGTATACACTGAGTGGCCATATTATTATGACCACTGCTGGGGTCCAACCCCAGCAGGTCCAGGGGTCCCCAAAGGCGTGGACGGAGTCAGCGAAGAAGGAATTACATGGAGACAGCGTTCAGTTGGTCAGCAGCCTAGCCAGGATCTCCAGCCAAGTTCTGTCTAGGTTCTCCAGCCCAGTTCTCTCACTAGGTTCTCCAGCCAGGTTCTGTGTTTTATTGTCTTGTTACATCTGTATTTATACCAGTTGATTTTAATCCTATCAATTTCTATTCCAAAGGTTAGGGCGTTTCTTATCTCCATTCCAGGGAGTAAAGATTATGTAGCTTAAGTGTGATTGTTCATACGTAATTAAAGTGATTAACTACCTGCCTGGCACTTAGTTAAAGGGTTTTATTCCCTCCCTAACTTCAGGGAAAAATCCCTACCTGGAGAAACAACCTTTCTCGGAGAGGTGACCTTGGTCAAAACACATAGTGCTAAGAAGGGGAGCAAACATATTAAAAACAGTATGCCACATACGCCAGGTCCCTGGAAACATATGCTTGCAGATGTTTCTTCCCTGCAGCGACTGTGTCAAGCAACAAGGATGGACCGGCTTCCGGCAGACCACCCCATCAGTACTTTATTGACACTTCCAAAAATACTATTGAAAACTTCCTAAGCAAATACTCTCAAGGTTTTATTATTATTATTATTTGCATAACTAATTCACTTCATTGTACTGATGGGGTGGTCATAATAATTTGGCCGGTCATAATAATCTGGCCACTCATGTATGTACAGAGCTTAGAATAGGAAAGGCACATAGAAGGTGTTGTGTAACCTTTAGCTGTAGTAAATCATTGTTATGACCAATACTCAAACTTTGCCTTATTAGGAAGGGTTTAGATTCCTCTCAAGTGTAGGACTAGGCTTAAAGTTTTTAGAATTACATTTTAAGTATCAACTTTTCCTGGATACATTTAATTTTCATAAGATCAGTAATAAAATGAATTGATTCTTGACATAAATGAATCAAATAAATTCGTATATAAAAGTCACTTTTCCCCATAAGCTAATAATATCCTACTTTTCATAGTGCTTTTACAAGTTGTAAAGTAGTTGCATAAATGTTAACTCAAATGAGGTTTTATGACTTTTAGTCATTACATAATTCTGATGAGATTAGAAATAAAATGTTAGAAATATGCAGTTAAAAATAATAAATTAAATTCTCTCACTGTATTAGCTACTCCAGAAGATTAGATAAGGAAGTATTCGGTACATACTACCTCTTTTAAGTCACTTATCCATTTGTTTTTTTGTTTTTAGAAAATATATTTTATTGATTTTTTACAGAGAGGAAGGGAGAGGGATAGAGAGTTAGAAAACATTGAAGAGAGAGAAGCATCGATCAGCTGCCTCCTGCACACCCGCTACTGGGGATGTGCCCGCAACCCAGGTACATGCCCTTCACCGGAATCGAACCTGGGACCCTTCAGTCCTCAGGCCGACACTCTATCCAATGAGCCAAACCAGCTAGGGTTATCCATTTGTTTTTAATAATTGAATCCACAATGCCCAACGTGCCCTTGCAAGTTTAGGCTTAAATCTTCTATTCTTTCCTTTTACATATATTTCCTTTGGATCTTATCCACGTATTTGGTTACACTTTTATTTTCTAAGTACCCAATTTCACCAAGAGGAAATATCGCCTTAATTGTTCTACCAGTGTGAACATAAAGGCTTTTTTTTTTCTCCTTTAAAGTCTGTAGCAAAATCACCATAATCTGTTTTCACTTTTTGGCTTTATGACTAGTACTGCTATGAACATTCATATGAGCTTTTGTATGGACATGTGCTTTCATTTCTCATGTGTATATACTTAGGAGTGGAATTGCTGGGTCATATGATAACTCTATATTGAACCTTTTCAGTAACTACCAGGCTGTTTTCCAAAGCAGCTGTACCATTTTACAATCCCACATATGAAGGTGCCAATTTCTCCATTCTTACCCATATGTGTTAATATCTATCTTTTTAGGATAAAGTGGTATGTTCCTATGGTTTTAAGTTGCATTTAACTGATAGCTAATGATGCTAGTTAAAGAATTTTCATGTTCTATTGGCCATTGTATATCTTTATTTTGGATAAATGTCTAGGTATAGTCATACAATGAATATTATTTAACAGTAAAAAGGAATGAAGTACTGATACGTGGTACAGGATGAATGAGCATTACAAAGCTTATGCTAGGTGAAAGGAATTACAAAAGGCCACGTAACATATGATCCCATTTATATAAAATATCAAGAACAGGGAAATCTATAGAGATCAAAAGTAGAGTAGTGATTTCCTATGGCTGGGAGTTTGGAGAAAAGCGTGGAGTGACTGCTAATAGGTAGTCTCTTTTGGGGGTAATCAAACTGTTCTAAAATTAATTGTGTTGATCATTGCACAATTCTATGAGTACACTAAACACCATTGAATTGTACACTTTAAATAACCAAGCTGTATGATAATCCTATATGATAAAGAGCTAATATGCTAATTAGACCAAACAGCAGAATGACTATCTGGACGACCTTCCAGACGACTGTCTGGACAACATTCCGGACAAAGCCAGGGCTGCAAGAGCCAGCTGAGGCAGCCGGGGCTGCGAGGGCCAGCCGAGGCTGTGAGAGCCAAGCCCCTTGCATGAATTTTGTGCATCGGACCTTTGGTGAATTATCTATCAACACTAATAAAAGAGAAAAATGGTAATTGGCATACGAGCTACCCTTTTCATTGGCTAATCAGGGCTATATGCAAATTAACTGCCAACTAAGATTGGCAGTTAACTGCCAACAAGATGGCGGTTAATTTGCATATGTAGGCACAATGCAGGGAGGTGAAAGGGAAAGCAGGAAGAAGCCCCCTGCCACTGACAGTGATCGGAAACCCAGGGGGGAGCTAAGAGCCTTTGCCCTGCCCCCCAGCCATGATCGGAGAATCAGGCGCCTTTGCTGCCCTGGCCAGTGATAGCAGGAAGTAGGGGTGGAGCCAGCGATGGGAGCTGGGCACGGTCGAAGCTGGAAGTCCCAGGAGCTAGGGGTCCCTTGCCTGGGCCTAAAGCGAAGCCCACGATCACGGGGCCGCTGCAACTGCGGGTCCCCGCTGCCCGGGCCGGACGCCTAGGCCAGAGGCGTCCGGCCTGGGCAAGGGGCCGATCCTGTGATTGGAGGGTGATGGGGGTCAACGCCTGAGGGCTCCCAGTATGTGAGAGGAGGCAGGCTGGGCTGAGGGACACTCCCCCACACACACACCCAGTGCACGAATTTCGTGCACCGGGCCCCTAGTATATATATATATATATATAAAAAGCCTGTGGCCCTAACGCCGTAACAACCAAAGACCAGCAGGAGTGGATGGGGCTGCACACGTAGGTTTGTGGGGCCACGCGATTTCGCGGGCTGGCCTTCTAGTATTTCAATAAAGCTGTTACTGAAAAAAATAAAAAGAAATACTACAAAAGTCTCACATAGACTCTTTAGCTTGAAATGCATCTGTTGTCTATGTGAAAAACTAATGTGATATTAAATATATACAGATAACATCATAGGCACTGAAACAAGCAGCCATCATTCAGAATGAGAACTCAGGAACAATGGGTCAGGTCAATGCTTGCGCAGAACAATGAATGTTAAAACTAAATTATGGTATATTTGGATAAAGTTATTGGAACTATTGTTTATGTTGTCTGTGCCCAGAATGATGCGAATATATAATGGCCATTCAATAAATATTTGCAAAATTGAGTAATGCCAAAGTTTGATTCATATATAATATTCAGACATTGAATGTTGATCTGGTAATGAACTAAATGGATCAGTATCTAACACAAATGTTGGGGATGGAGAAGAACACCGAGAAAGGATAAGTGGAGAATGCTAGAAATTCATTAAAGGGGAGGGGGTAGATAAAGGGAGGGACACACAGGAATGTGTTTGGTTGGTGGGTGGTTAGGCCAAGACAGGCAGTAAAGGCACAAAAAAGGAGAAAAAGAAAAGAAAGAAAGCATAGTTAAGGTAACAACCACACCAAGGTTAAAGAATGAACATAGAGGGTCCTACTCAAAGATGCTTTAAGGATCCCAGAACAGAGGAGGCACAAAATCCCATGGGGGAAAAGGAATCTTATCTAATAAAAGAGAAACATGGTAATTAGCTGTACCTCCGCTAACCTTCCCATTGGCTAATCAGGGCAATATGCAAATTAACTGCCAGCCAAGATGGCGGCCGGCAGCCAGGCAGCTTAAAGCGAACATGAATGAGATTTGCTTGCTTCAGTGACGAAGGACTCCAACGTTCCCCGCCTGCCGCTGCTGGCCTCTGAGCTTGCAGTTTGAAACATTGTTACAAATATAGAAGCTAAACAAAACCCCAGAAACCTGCTTTCAGCCAGCCCGGATCTCAGAGCTGGAGTTGAAAACAGTGTTTCGATTATAGAACCCAAACAAACCAGATACCTGCTTTCAGCAGTGGAGGCCTAAGAGCTGGAGCCAAGCCTCAGAGCTAAAGCTGGCCCAGAATAAAAAGAAAAAGAAAAAAAGGAGCGGTTGGGAGCTTCAGTCACCCGCCAGCCTGAAAACAGCCCTCAGCCCCTCACCAAGACTGGCCTTGGTGGGGACCCCCACCCTGATCCAGAACACCCTTCAGGGCAAATCAGCCGGACCCCACCCGTGCACCAGGCCTCTATCCTATATAGTAAAAGGGTAATATGCCTCCCAGCACCGGGATCAGTGGAGCCGCGAGGCCTCCCAGCACCGGAATCAGCGTGACAGGGGGCAGCGCCCAAACCCCCTGATCGCCCTGCGGCTCTGTGTGTGACAGGGGGCGGTGCCCCAACTCCCCTATCGGCCCTACTCTGTGAGTGACAGGGAGGAGCTCCTCAACCCCCTGATCGATCCTTCTCTGTGAGTGACAGGGGGAAGCGCCCCAACCCCCTGATTGGCCCTGCTCTGTGCGTGACAAGGGGCGGTGCCCCAACTCCCCAATCGGCCCTACCCTGAGCATGACTGAGGGTGGCATCGCAACCTCCCGATCCGCCCTGCTCTGTGCATGACAGGGGGCGGCGCCCCAACTCCCCAATCGGCCCTGCTCTGAGCCCGACCAGGGGCTGCACCTAGGGATTGGGCCTGCCCTCTGCCACCCGGGAACAGGCCTAAGCCAGCATGTCGTTATCTCCCGAGGGGTCCCAGACTGCGAGAGGGCACAGGCCGGGCTGAGGTACCCCCCTCCCCCCGAGTGCACAAATTTTTGTGCACCGGGCCTCTAGTCCATAATAATAAAAGCGTCATATGCTAATTAGACCGGACAGCCGAATGACTTTCCAACGTCATTCTGGAGGTCCTTCCAGATGAAGCTGCAGCAGTGGGGGCTGAGGCAGAATTAGGGGCAATCAGGCAGGCAGGCAGAAGGGTTAGGAGTGATCAGGCAGGTAGGAGAGTGGTTAGGGGCAATCAGGCAGGCAGGCAGAAGGGTTAGGGGTGATCAGGCAGGCAGAAAGGCAAGCAGTTAGGAGCCAGTGGTCCTGGATTGCTAGAGCATGCAGGCCAGACTGAGGGACTGCCCTCACCCCCCATGCAGGAATTTCGTGCCCTGGGCCTCTAGTAGTTTATATTGTTGTGTTGAAAGTTATTGAAATGCCTCAGGACATTGTGTTACCTCTTTCAGACCAGCAGGAGAGCTCTGAAAGAGGCTGGTAAGGTTAAAATCCCAGCATCACTCTGATCTGCTCCTTTGGCCATCAGTGTTTGTCCAAGAATCCAGTAATTGTGAATTCAGTGTCTGAACCTTATAAATTTAAAGGTATTTTAGAGCTCTCTCTACATATCTCTCTCTGTCTTTTTTTTCTTCCTCCTCTCCTCTTTCCTTCTCTTTCTTCATCTCCTCCCGCCTCTCACATACACACACATACACACACACACTCACTTGTAAAATACATTACAAAAGGTCAGAGTCTTCCATTTTGCCCTCCTGAATTCAAACACACTCTACCACCACCAGCCCCACTTCTTTTCTGTATTAACCTCACTACACTCAAGTTCATGAGCAGCTAGCTATATTAGTCTCTTGCTGATGTCCTGTCCCCTAATGTTTAACTGTCCTTATCCTGCTTCACAGGACTATCAATATCTGCTCCCTCAAACTCCATTTTTATAATAATTCCTATCTGATACAAGACCCCTCTATCTCCTATCACATTAAATCTACACTGAGCTCTTCAGGGTAGGACTGTGCATTTTTAAGTGGCTGGCACCATAATCAAACATAATTGGGTTTTAACAAATATTAGTTGAATGATTAAATTAAAAGAATAAGTGAATAAATCAAACAAAAATTTCTCAGCTTTGCCTTTAAAGCCCTCCTTAATTCAACAATTTGGATAGTTCTTCATCCCTCATTATTCCTCCTTAGGTTAGCTCGCTCTTAAGGAAAGAGAGAGGTCGTGATCCTTCAGCATACATATCTTACCTCACTACTTTGTACATGTAGTCATGTTCATACTAGTCCCCATCTGGAATAGTTCACCTCTTTTTATTTATTAGTAGGGGCCTGGTGCATGAAGATCCATGCATGGGGGGGGGGGGCCCTCAGCCCGACCTGCACCCTCTCCAATCTGGGAGCCCTCAGGGGAGCCTTCTCCAATCCAGGAGTTTCTGTCTGTCTTTGCAGTCATATGAATGAATTGTCTGAGACCCCAACCCAGTTTGGTTTGTTGCTCACAGAATAACAGAATAATAGAGGGTTGTTTTTTTTTCTTTGCTTCATTGGTGGAGATTTCCTGGAAGTTTTAGGATATCTTCCCTTTAACTTTTCCTAGACACTCTGATTTTACTTATGTCTCTCATCTTTGTTTTCCCTCCATTCCCCACTGCAACAGTAACTTGCTCCAGGCTCACTTTGCTCTAGTGCAGTGGTTCTCAACCTTCTGGCCCTTTAAATACAGTTCCTCATGTTGTGACCCAACCATAAAATTATTTTCGTTGCTACTTCATAACTGTAATGTTGCTACTGTTATGAATCGTAATGTAAATATCTGATATGCAGAATGATCTCAGGCAACCCCTGTGAAAGGGTCATTCGACTGCCAAAGGGGTCGTGACCCACAGGTTGAGAATCACTGCTCTAGTGTCTAGGAGATCTGTCTACCATCAGAACTATGATTCCCAGAATTCCTGGTGCTCCCTGCATTCTGGGGTTCCACTTCCGGTCCTGCCATCAGAACTACTATTCCCAGAATTCCTGGTGTTACCTGTGCTGGGAGCAACCGAAGGACCCATGGCCCCCCAGTCCTTCAGCTCTCCTGCTCTGCTCTCCACCAGGTGACTGAGGGAGCCACGTCCCCCCAAGGGAGCGACCAAGGGAGCAACCGAGAGAGTCATGACCCCCAAGCTGCTGGTTCTCCTGCTTCTGCTCTCTGCCCAACGCCTGTGTATGCAAATTAACCCACCATCTTTGTTGGGTTAATTTGCATATTCACCCTGATTGGCTGGAGAGTGTAGCAAAGGGACAGTCAATTTACATGTTTCTCTTTTATTATATAGGATTCCTAACCTATCACTTTCTTCCAAACTTTTCTTGATGCTCACCTTCCATCTCCATGATGATCTACACCTTGTGGTAAAGTTCTCAGTATGGGAGAGGGGAGTTGTAATAATAATTATCACTAATACTTATTGAGCTCTTGTTATATGTTAAGTATTATCTAATTTATATTCATTTATTTCATTCACATGACATAGGTATTGTTATTATTTTCATATTACAGTTAGGAAAATGAGTCACAGCTAAAGAAAGGCAAGGTCTCTAATAGAAACAAGACAGTCCATTCTTGCTTTTGTTCTTGTGTCAACTTATGTCTTGGCTACACTTTGTAAAGAAAATGAAAGAATAAAGTCAGAGTGGAAAGAATAAAGGAATACACATAAACAGACATATACACAAAACAATGCCTGGTTTGAGGCCTGAAGATCTCAGTCAATAAATTATTCTCTCAAACCTTGATTTCCTTATTTATAAAATGAGCTAAAAATACCTACATTGTGAAGATTCATTGATACAATATGCTAAACATGTTATGTAAACTATTAAGAACTTGAGAAAATACAATACAATAATTCTATTTTATTCTATAGATGTATATATAGTGCACACAAAATATCAAGAGAGATAATTTTTATGGAAGTTATTTATACATTCTATGCAAAAATAGATAACTCATCATTACAGTAAATGTATTAATGTTTTTGTAAAATATAATTACTTATTTATTTGACATGCAACTTGGTAAATTTGAAGATAAATATATATTCATGAAACCATCACCACTATCTGTACCAATATTGAGGTAGTATTATTTTTAATGGTTTGCTTGCTTTTAAGACTACTGGACTTAATTAGATATGAGATTAGTAGATTCAGTCACCAGTGGAAAAAATAAGGTATTATACTTTCCTGTCTGAAGTAGAACATAAAACATTGACAGCTCTCTAATATCAGAGCACATTGTTTTCATCCACTTCAATACAACTTAAGGAGGGTAATTCCATTAATTTTAAGAATTCAGAAATAAGAGAGGTAAAGGAAGAAAAAACTGGTTTAAATTAGATGATAAGTCAATCAAAATATGTGTTCTTACCACTTGACAAGTTGGTATAACAAGGTTTTCACAGCTACATTCTAAAAGGCAAAAATCAACATTTATAATGATCAGAATACATTCATGTATTGTAATAAAACTTTAAAATATGAAAATTAATTACCGCAATGCCATATTGGACAACATTGACCAGATACATTTTCTTTCACAAGTTTCATATCTTCTGCACAGTTGAGTTGTGGCACAGGACAAAGATTTGGCTCACAAACTAAACAGAAAAATTACATGGGTAGAGATTAACTTCATGGAATCAGGAATTTCACTCCCTACCATTTAATTCACTGCAACTGCTGTAGTGGTAAAATAATTTCTCCCCAGTGCCTCCTCCCCCACCACCCAATTGCCCTGTGCTGGTGAGGACAAACAAATTATTCATAACACATACAACAACAGTAGGACAGCGCACCAAGTAAAGAGCCCTGAGAAATGGAAGGAGTACAAGAAGAGAAAGGAAGTGAAGAGGGTATAGAATCAACTAGATTACTAGAAATTCTAGGATAGTGAGACAAGTCATAGCTGATCTTTTGTCATAGCTGATCTATTTTTGGTAGGTAATGGTATTATCCAAGAAGAGCTCTTAGATACATGAAAACATTATTTATGTTTAATATATATTTTGTATGCTAGAATTCAACTATGGTCTGACATGACAGTAACACTAAGATGCACTGAGCTTCTTAAAACTTTGGACACTTGTAAATATTTCAAATTAGTTAAGATATACTTACCACAGTAATACTGAGGACAACAGAACTGTGTGGTATTAAGGTCCACGGTGAGAAATTCCCCATCAGTACATAGTGGAATAGGTTCAGTGCAAGATTCACATACTAAAGGTAAAACAAAAAGCCAGAAGTTACAGCTGAGCTAAAAAAAAAGATATCTAACATTAGTTTAGATTACTTTATGTATAGAAAATCAACATAAACAAAAATAAGGCTTCAACAGATCTTATTTTGTCATAAAAACAATTATACTTTCTTAGTGTATTGCTTTATGCTTTCCAAGCAGAGTGACATAGAATACCATTTTACCAAAAACAGGGCATTAAGAATTCTAGAATAATTTGTTCTTGCTAAGATTGAAATATTATTGATTAGTTTATTTAAGTTTTCTTAATTCACTGTTCTTGATTACTCTAATTTATGAGTAAACAATATAATAGGCGCTTGTCCTTTTTCATAAAAATACTAGAGGCCCCATGCATGAAATTCGTGCAAAGGGCTCAGCCCTTGCTTCATCCAGAAGGTCGTCCAGAAGGATGTCCAGAAGGTGGTTTGGCTGTCTGGTCTAATTAGCATATTATGCTTTTATTATTATAGATATTTTTATTGATTTCAGAGAGGAAAGGAAAGGGAGAAACAGAGAGAAACGTCAATGATGAGAGAGAATCATTGATTGGCTGCCTCCTACACTTCCCACACCAGGGATCGAGCCTGAAACCCAGGCATGTGCCTGGAATCAAACTATGACCTCCTAGTTCATAGGTTGGCGTTCAACCACTCAGCCACACCGGCCAGGCGGCACTTGTCCTTTTGAGCTGTTTAGCATCCCTCTCCCAATTTTGATAAAAATTCTGTAAAGACCTGGAAGGAATGCCCCAGACTTCTGTGAGGGAACAATCCACATTGGTTGAACCATAATCTCTATGGTATTTGAATCATAAATGGAAGCACACCAGGACAGGGAACAAATGTTGCTTGACTCAGTACTTAATAATTGACAGATAGAGCAGCTAGCTGGTTTCTCTCTTTCCCAGAGCCTAATCTGTTTCATCTTAATCCTTCAAAATATTAATCCCCAAATCCTTCCAATAATTGGTTGTGCTTAAGCTAGAATCAACCAATTTTGACTACTTGCAGTAGTCAAAGAGCCTTAACTGGTACAAATAATGTGTTTTGATTTAAGTATATCTAAAACCTATATTAATCAGCAACCTTTTATATGGTAACTAGAGGCCAAGGAACAAAAATTCATGCACTTGGGGAAGGTCCCTCAGCCTGGCCTGTGCCCTCTCAGAGTCCAGGACCCCTCAGGGGATGTCCACCTGCGGGCTTAGGCCCACTCCCCGGGGGGATCGGGCCTAAGCTGGCAGTCAGACATCCCTCTGGCAGCCTGGGAGCACTCAGGGGATGTCCGACTGAGAGCTTAGGCCCACTCCCCATAGTTGGACATCCTTAGCACTGCTGAGGAGGTGGGAGAGGCTCCCACCATTGCTGCTACACTCGCAGCTGTCAGCCCGGCTTGTGGCTGAGAGGAGCTCCCTTTGTGGGAGCGCGCTGACCACCCGGGGGCAGCTCTTGCGTTGAGTGTCTGCCCCCTGGCAGTCAGTGTGCATGTACGTCATAGAGACTGGTCATTCCCGGTCATTCTGCCATTAGGGTCAATTTGCATATTACCCTTTTATTACATAGGATTCACTGGAAATGGAAAATAGAGAATTCTTTATTTTTCAATGTTCAGTTTATCAGATACATAGCTCCATATACAGTATTTCCAAGACAACCTTCATTTCTACCATTCTCTTTTAAGTTCATATAGGAAATAAAGTTTTAAAGAGGTCATATAATGTCTTAGCAGAATCCATTATTCTACTTGGTCCTTCAAGGAAACCCAAAGCTTATTTTTTTCTCCAAAAAGAACTGGTTGATGGCTTTATTAAAGAAAAAAAATACTTCAATTATATTATCTTGATCATATTTTGACTAATATATGTATTATTTATGGATAGGGAAAAGTAGTACTAACTAACAATTGTAAGAGTCATTTAAAATGCTGGACTTTCTTATTTATTGTTCTCATTCAGTTGAATTCCTATAAAAGCAGAATATTGGTTTCCATCAGTCCCATGAAATTCACATCAAATAAGAGATTTTCCCTTTATCCTCCTTCTTCCAAGAAATTATCTCATATAACACTCACCACAGAGAGGAGCAAAACAGCAAGGCTCATCATGTTGAACTTGAAGCATAAATTGGTCTTCTCTGCATTCTGGTATTGAAAAACTGGGGCATTTCAATGGGTCACATTCTGCAGAGACACAAAGTTATTTTAATACTGCATAGTATTTAAAAAAACATGAAAAAACTGCATATTGTGGAATAAAATAAATGAAATAGTGCATTTTAAGTTATCTTTGAATATATATTTACTAGAGGCCTGGTGCATGAATTTGTGCATGGGTGGGTTCCCTCAGCCTGACTGGTGATGGGGGCTGATAGGGGCTGGCTAGTCCAGTCCCGATGGGGGCCTATGGGGGCTGGACAGCCGAGAGGAGGGACTGTGGGAGGTTGGCCAGCCCTAGGAGGTTGTCTGGCCCCAGGAGGTTGGCTGCTGGGAGTGTACTGACCACTAGAGGGCAGCTCCTGCATTGAGTGTCTGCCTTCTGTTGGTTAGTGCGTGTCATAGCGACCAGTCGGCTGGTCTTTCTGTCGACTGGTTGTAACAGTTGCTTAGGCTTTTATATATATATAGATACATTTTTTTTACATATTTCAAAAAGACCAAAATCTTTAAAATGAGTTTATTATTATATTCATGCATATAATGTCTAAATTATATGAGGATACGTTTGTTGATTTTAGAGACAGAGGGAGAGAGAGAGAGAGAAACATCGATGTGAGAGAGAAACATTGACTCAAAACCTAGGTATGTGTCCTGACCAGAATCAAACCCACAACCTTTGGGTGTATGGGATGATGCTCCAACAAATCTAGCCACCCAGCCAGAGCTCCACAATCTTAGAAATAGATCATTTCTTTGCAGACACAAAGAATGAGAATTTAATCCACTATTCTGAATGAACAATGACTCTCACTATTATTTTTTCTAATCAATTACTCACCACATTGGTACTGTGGACAGCAAGAAAGAGGGCTATGGCCAATGTACAATTTTTGGCTATCTGTGCATGTCGGAATGGCCATATCACACAAGGTCATGTCACATCCTGCAAATAAGAAATAGAAGCATTAAAATATTAATGAACAGCCGAAACCGGTTTGGCTCAGTGGATAGAGCGTCGGCCTGCGGACTGAAAGGTCCCAGGTTCGATTCCGGTCAAGGGCATTTACCTGGGTTGCGGGCATATCCCCAGTAGATGTGCAGGAGGCAGCTGATCGATGTTTCTCTCTCATCGATGTTTCTAACTCTCTATCTCTCTCCCTTCCTCTCTGTAAAAAATCAATAAAATATATTTTTAAAAAAATCAGTAAAAAATTAAAACAAACAAACAAACAAAAATATTAATGAACATAACTAAAACCTAGTGATTCCAATTCAAAGCAGGGAAATGATTCTCATTATGCATGTTTTCACACTGCAGTTCAACCCATTCTGTTTACAAAATTGGTCATAGGTAAAAAGGCAGCAGATGTGAGGTTTACTTATTTTTTTACCCTCGATTGTCATAAATCAAAGATTCCCAGATCCTAAGACTGTGGCTTGGCCCAGCAGCACAGATGACATGTCACATGCCTGTCCTTTCTCCATGTCTGTCATGTGTTATTGAATATTACTAACTATTAATAGGCAGAGTTTTGCATGTGTATTTGTAAAATCAGCAAAACTATAATGAGACAAAACTTGCTTTGAGAAAGTGCAAGTAAAATTTACGGAAAAACTTCCATTGTTACCTCAAACTTGCATTTTTTTATACCCAGCACCATGCACATCCACTTTTTCACAACGGTTGTAAGCATACATGTTTTGTGACATGAACTGACTGTACAGCTTCAGCTGAGTACATACCACAAACCTCCTTTGAGCAGCAGGACTCCTTGTCAACAATGCCCAGGATGAGCTCAGCCTCTCGTTCACAAATTGGCGAGGGCTCTTCCTCACAGTCAGGCTCTATAGGAATGATGCTTCCATTCTCCAGACATTTGTAGAGGGCACATTCATCAACACCCCCATTCCAAATCTCCCCAGCAGTGCGGGGCTGGTCATTACTGTCAGTACATGCTTAAAAAGATTGACAATGTCACATCATTCATAACCTGGGCATGAAAATCAATCAAGCTACTGTATTTTGATTTCAGACTGTGACTTGGTCCAGCGGCACAGGTCACATATCATATACCTATCCTTTCTCACACTTGTCTTTTCATTCATCAGAGACTAGCTTGTATTTTTCTTTAATGAAATGATTGATGTAGTCTGCAGAAAATATATTTCCCTTCTAAAATTCTCTGTAAATGTGTGTACTCTATTTTATAAATACCATAAATGGTTAATTACTTTTTTGATTTTAAGTCTTGTTAACATAATTTACTTCATTTGAATAAACTCAGTAACATGACTTCAAATGCTTTAAAATATTAACTGTTGAAAATGAGAGGTGCCCTGACCGGTTTGGCTCAGTGGATGGAGTGTCGGCCTGCGGACTGAAGGGTGCCAGGTTCGATTCCGGTCAAGGGCATGTGCCTTGGTTGCGGGCACATCCCCAGTGGGGGGTATGCAGGAGGCAGCTGGTCGATGTTTCTCTCTCATCAATGTTTCTAACTCTCTATCCCTCTCCCTTCCTCTCTGTAAAAAAAATCAATAAAAAAAAATATTTTTAGAAAATGAGTGGTATTAGAAAACAAGACAACCTTAACATTTTTTGTGATATGAAAATTCAAAATTTTAACTTTAAAGTCTAAACATAGAAAGTAGGTAACAAAAAAATATTATTTAGTGACTCTATTAGCTTTATTATTAAGGTTTTACTTAATAATAAATATGGTTCTCTAGTAGTTCTTTAAAGATAAATGTAGTGACCCACTGCATGCCAGCCTCCAGTGAACTTACTTTATACCACTCTATTTACTAGCAAGCCAACTTCATAGGTTCCTAAAACAAACATAAGCATGCCTGTATATTCTCAAAGTCTCCACAAATACTTTCCTCAATGGCAAACACAAACTTGTTTCTGAAACTACATATGCATTTCACTTCTACATGCCTAAGTCATTTTTCTTTAATTTTACCTAAATGTCTTTTCTTCTGAGTGTGATGGTGAGCCCTATGATTGTTAAAGTACTAGACTAAAATTTTCTCAGTTTTTCACCTGAAACCACCATGGAGATAATGTGTCAGAATAAAATGGTTTGAAAATGAGAGTAGAAATATTAACTCTTTTCTCTCAGATCATAACAGAATCTGAAATTTTTAAGCGCTATTTTTCTCAAAGCGCTGCTGTGAAGTGCTTTGTATTATTTTGTGCATTCCCACACTAACTTTATGGGTGTTTTCCCCATTTTACAGATGCGTGGTTCAGGCTTACAGAGGTAAAGCTGGAAACTTGAAATAATTGGAATTTGAATTAATTCACATACTACACTCTTCATTCTCAGTTTTCCATACTCTTTCCCAGTTATTAAAGGCACATGTGGAGATTAAAACACATCACCACCAAAACACCTGTTTTGGTAACTTTAACTGAAATCCTCTAAAATCCAACTACAAACTAACAAACTCATCTTTCCAACAGCTAGGTTAGTTGTGATCAATCTTTCTCAGTACATCTCTTCAAGATCTGACAATGTTTTTATTTGTTCGCTGGACCCGTTAGAGGTCATTTTGTACTTTGCTGCTTACCACATTCTTCCTCTGGAATGCACTGAGTTGAATATGGCCTGTGAAGAATGGTTCCATTTTTGCACACACAATCTTCTCTTACATTCAGACATGAAGAGTGTCCATAGAACCATCTGTTCAGACATGTTCTTGCCTCACAGGGTCGCACACAGGGTTGATATTCCTTACCCTCTGGGCAACTCAGAGCTAGGAGGAGTAGAGGACAGAGTTTGCTAATAATAAAAATAATCTATTTGAATTCTAATAAAAAGAAGAAATGTCAATTTCTTTTTGAAAGTAATTTTTTCACATTTCAGTTTCTTCAAAGTCTGTTTTTTCATTTATAATGTAATCACAAATCAGAAAATTTAAAGATGGGTGGGTATTTCTGAGTATTTTCCAGGTGTCCAGCTAGTATTATGTTATGGTAAGAAAAGTTCATCTGATTTAAATTAAATGAATCTCACCAATAAGCAGCCCAAATCTCATTGGCATGAATATAGAGTCAACTGTTAGGAAATTCCTGCTCTGTTCTACAGAAAAAGCAAAGAAATACACTTTAAATATGCAACTCAACCATGTCATAAAAACAACAAATGCTGCATATTTTAGTTCAGTCCTTCACTGCCAAAAGACACTACCGTTGTTGAGCAATTTCTAAATGATGTTTTAGAAAATTCTTGTTTATGTTCAGTGATCTTAAAATGTCATACTGTTAAAAAATGAACCCAGCCTGGCCACTGTTGCTCAGTGGTTGAGTGTCGACCCTGGAACCAAGAGGTCGCCGGTTCAATTCCCGGTCAGGGCATATGCCTGGGTTGGGGCTCGATCCTAGTGTGGGGTGTGCAGAGGCAGCTGATCAGTGAGGTTCCTGTCTCATTAATGTTTCCATCCCTCTCCCTTCCTCTCTCTCTCTCTCTCTCAAAAAAAAAAAAAAAAAAAAAAAAAAAAAAACAGGAAAAGAATGAGCACAGAGCTGTTGGTGTGCAAACTGGTAAAATCTCAGTGGAGAAAAAGTTGACAATATCTTGTAAATTTGGTGAGGTCATTTCTGTGAACCAGACACTCCCACTGTTGAGTAGTGATGACATCTGGAAGGGCAGGGAGACAAGGGAGATAGAAGGGCACGGGAGAGCTGCTTCATTTCTGAGGTGCAGTCATGTAGTTGGTGTTTGTGATATATTATTCTTTCTCTATGCATTTTATTCCTTTTCCCCTAGGAAAAAACTTTTATTTTGGAGCATTTGAGTAACATTCATTTTGAAGATCTTTTACCACTTAATCCTTTTAGTCACTATTTCTTAAATTGTTATTTCTGTAAGATGTGCTCTGGATTGGTGAAATGTTTTATGAAAAGCATTACAACTTGATGGGAAAACATGAACCCTATAGATAAAAATGGGCAAAGAATGCATACAAAGGAAAAAGGAAATACAACCATGTAATTGCGAGAATACTGAATGTAGATATCAAAGAAAGCCAGAAACATCGATTTCTTGGAAGTGGATATTAGGTCAGGAAAGGAGAAAAAGGGGGCAAAAATCTCCATCCTCTCCACATAATAAATGAATAAGAACAAGCTGGGGGAAATGAAGCAGGTTAAATGGGATGAACAAAATGTGTTGTAAGATGCAGAATTAAAGTCCCTCTTCAATCTTCTGTGATTTCTTTAACTCTTCAGTTTACTTTGCTGGACTAGGTTTTCTTTTACGGTAATTGAGGTTTACTTTAAATTTAGCTCAGGATAAAAACAGAAGTTGCCTATGGGGAAAGCTTGCCTCCTACTTCTAGGTTAGATTGATATGCAGTTATTCTTATGAAATTATTTTATGATGAAAAATGAAAAGAAAAAGAAAGAAGTGAATGGAAAACAATGGAAAGTCACTTGGCTGTTAGAAAATATGATTTGCAGTGTACTACTTACAGCAGTAATCAGGTGTCCTCCACTGAATACAGATGTCAAAATTGTTGCACAGAGCCACATACGCAGACGGCGCATCACATTCATGGTTCCAATGATTGGTATAATTGATCCACATCTTTTCACAAAAGTTCTGTGGTGAAACCTAGAAATATGTTGTGCCTTTGGATAAGTTATATTATTTTATTTCTCTAAATGCCCTAAGCTAGACTAAAACTATTTGGAAAAATCAAAGAGCAGCAAGTTAATGTGCATTATGGTTCTTCTTTGACCTTAGATTTTCAAAACTTCATGGTATGAGATGTCACCTCTGAATTTACAAGATTTTGGATAAAGCTCATTTTAGATAATATAAGTACTGTCTGCTCTAATCTACATAAATCTAATCTTATAAAGATGGAAAAGAATCCCACTTTTGGGTATTTATCCTAAGGTTTATAGGGGTGAACACTTTGTAAGGCATATAAATGTCTAATCACTATGTTGTACACCTGAGACTAGTATAATATTGCGTGTCAATTGTAATGAAAATCAATTTATAAAAACGGGTGGAAAAGAAGTAGAGTATGTGGCTCTAGCAAAAGCCATTTCTGATAGCACAGTTGGTCACACCTGTCTGTTCTGTGTATGGAGTAAGACTTTGGTCTACTATAGGTAAAATTGAACTCCTGAAGCTGTCTGTGCTGACACATGGCGTTGCTCACTAAATGAGGTTGTAAATGCTTATGAAAACACGCACAGCCCTGGCCAGTGTGGTTCAGTTGGTTGGAACTTCCTCCCATACACCACCGAAAGGTGGTGGGTTCCATTCCCCGACAGCCACATCCTGGGTTGCGGGTTCAATCCCCAGTCAAGGTGCATGCGGGAGGCAACTGATCTATGTTTCTCACATCTCTCTCTTCTCTCTATCTTTCTCTGTTTCTCTCTCTCTCCTTTCCTCTCCCTAAAACCAATGAATAACATGTCCTCAGTGGGAATTTTAAAAATGTATATTAATATTATATGTTGCTCAAAAAATGTATTTAATTTTTCATACCTCAGTGTAATTAGGGAGGCATTTTTTCCCTACAGATTGTTTCATTTTGATCTAGAGATACCTGAAATCTAAATAATTTAACTTTTAAGATCCTTATTCCAATTCTCTATTCATTCATTCAGCAAATATATTAAGCATTGACATTCAGGTTGACTCTGTAATTTAATTGTAAGCCCAGTTCAGACCTGGCAGGAGGTGAGTGTAACTTTCACCTACTCTGCTGCCATCTTTTCTGGGCCCCTCCCCCCCACTCTCCCCTCCCTCACCCCCATCTGAATGTAGATGCTTGGATTCTACATTCAGATGCTAAATTCTGACATAGATCAAAGTTTCAGATAAAATGCTTAATATTTTACATATCCCATCATTTCTTCTTCAAGGTTCATATCTATACAAAGCAAGGTTCCACTTCCTTTTTAATCTCCTTTGTTGCCTCTCCTCGGTTTCCAACTACTTCACTTTGCACAGAATTCTTGTGATGGTCATCAGGGCCTCCTAATTGTCAAATACCAGGGACACTAACATTCGGAACCTTCCCCAACCTCTCAGAGGCCTATGATGCCAGGAACCCTTCCTGCTTCTTAGGACCCTCTGTTTCCTTCCAGGGTACAGAACTCTATTGCCTTTCAGCTACTCATTGTTTTCTCTGCTGCCTCTCTAAATCCCATCTCCTCTGGTCATGTTTACTCATTGCAACTGCTCTTCCTGGGATCACCCATTTTCACCATCTGGGCATTAAAGTCTTCGCATTGATTTCTTCGTAAGTCAAATAGTCAATAATAAGCTTACTACTGCTTAAGATTGCTGTGAGTGAATATATGTAAAGTTTATAGAACAGATTCTTATATATCAGTAATTATGATTTTTGAAAATTTATGTGATAAAACCTTCCCAAACCTGATATCTGGCCTCAGCTTATCTCCTCTGAACTCCAGAATTATGTTTCTAAGTTGTTTTGTTGCTATTGTTGCTTTAAAGTCCCACATGACTTAACTTACTCAAAATAAAAATGATATGCCTTCTCCATTTAACCCCCCCCCAAAAGCTTTTTCTTTCGTATCCTCCATTCATCTATTCATTTATGTATACTTCTGTAATTTATTGAGCACCTGATTACATGCCAGACACTATGCTATGCATGAGGAATATAAAGGTGAATAAAATGGATCTCTGCCTTGTGGATCTCAATTTAAGAAAACCTTTTAGTGAGCAAGAGGAGTCACCACGTTAAAATGGACTGAAAGAGGAAAGCATAAAAACCTATGGACAGAAAAAACCCTGAAATATTCAAAGTGTTGAAAGGAAAGAGGCTGATGTTTAGCAGACAAGAAGAGTGTAGTAGGGGAGGAAGCTGGAGATGGGCGGGCAGGGCATGGAGGAACTGGTAAGCCCTGATAAGAAGTTTGGAATGTGTCAGTAAAAGACATTGATGGGTTTTAGACAGAGAAGTGATATAAAATTTCCATTTTTAAAAGACCATCTGCCTCCTTATATGGTAATTTGCACAAAAAAAAAAAAAGGATGAAGATTAGAAGTAGGAAAACCAAATTTATGAGCACTCCTTTCTTTTGCCATCAAACGCACTGTGAAGGTCCTAAGAGAAAAGCAGAGGCTATCCCAGACTAAATGGTACCCTGTGTTGCCTCACTATGCCCTGAAAGGTAAGCTGAAAAGTCTCCTGATTTAATCAACCTTCCAGGTTCCCAGTTAAAAATTCAATTTTCGAAAATCATTCTGCTTTTAAAAGACATAAAAATGACGCTGAAATCAGTTTGAAAGTATTTGCTACGTTTTCATTTTTGTGTGCATGCGTTGAAAAACATAAACATTTGAAACTTATTTGCATCCAAATCTCTAAGTAAAAGTGAAGCTCCAGAAATGTGTCAATTTTTGTCCCTGACTTCAAACCCTTTGCCTTTGTCCTCAGGGGAAGTTCGAGGCGGGCTGAGGACTATGCAGTCTGCACTTCCTTCAGCAGGGAAGGTGCTTCACAGTGAGTTCCTTCCTGCTTCAACAATTCCCTCACCCTTCCTCCAGGCTCTTTCCATCCACACGACTTGCACTAAACCTTCAATGTTTTCCTAACATGCGCTTTTACACCAAGACTGTTCTTACATATATAGTTTTATCTGCCTAAGTCTCTTTTCCTCCCTTCTCTCTCCTGGAAAATGCATTCTTCTATGTAATACAAATGTCTTAAACTGTGGGAAATTTTCTTCAACACTGGGCTTCCATGTACCTCCATAGTGTATCTTGCAACATATCTATTCACAGGCTTTCTTTCCCACTGAGTTGTTTGAGGATGAGGAGGAAGTCTTATTCATCTTTGGATCACAGGAGTTTAACACAAAGCCTTTTAGGGCCGAGAAGTTCACTAACTTTTCATTAAGTGATTCATGAAATGCTCTATCTGTCTGTTCTTTGTTTCTAATAATGGATCTTTTAAAATATCCTATACTAATAAAAGAGAAAAATGGTAATTGGCGTACCACCGATACCTTTTTCATTGGCTAATCAGCGAGATATGCAAATTAACTGTCAGCCAAGATGGCGACTGGCAGCCAGGCAGCTGAGAATAGGAGGCTTGGTTGCCCCAGCGATGGAGAAAGTCAAGGATCCCCGCAGCTGCGGGTCTCTGAGCTCCTGAAGCAACAACTCCAAAAGATACAATGTTTCAATTATAGAAGCTAAAAGATGGCGGTTAATTTGCATACTCAGGCTCCAAGCAGAGCGAAGCCAAACAGCCCTGAAGCAGCAGGGCAGAGAGGCCTCAGGGCCTGGGATCAGCGGAGCCTAGAGGCCTCCCGGCCCCGGTGATCAGCGGAGCCGAGAGGCCTCCCAGCCCCGGTGATCAGCGGAGTCCAGAGGCCTCCCGGCCCCGTGATCAGCGGAGTCGGAGGCCCCGTGATCAGCGGAGCAGAGAGGCCTCCGGGCCAGGGATCAGGGGAGCCGAGAGGCGTCCTGGCCCTGGGATCAGCGGAGCCGAGAGGCGTCCTGGCCCTGGGATCAGCGGAGCCGAGAGGCTTCCCAGCACCGGGATCAGTGTGACAGGGTGCGGAGCTCCAACCCTCTGATCGGCCCTGCTCTGTGCATGACAGGAGTGGTGCTGCAACCTCCCTATGGACCCTGCCTTGAGTGTGCCAGGGGGTGGTGCCCCAACCCCCCAATCAGCCCTACCCTGAGCATGACTGAGGGTGGCATCGCAACCTCCCAAACCACCCTGCTCTGTGCATGACAGGAGGCGGGGCCCCAACTCCCCAATGGGCCCTGCTCTGAGCCCGACCAGGGGTTACACCTAGGATTAGGCCTGCCCTCTGCCACCCGGGAGCAGGCCTAAACCAGCAGGTCCTTATCTCCTGATGGGTCCCAGACTGTGAGAGGGCACAGGCCAGGCTGAGGGACCTCCTCTCCCAACCCCGAGTGCACAAATTTTTGTGCACCGGGCCTCTAGTAGAGATTATATTAAAATATCTGCTAGTCACCTAAAGTCAGAAAGTTAGATACTAATAAAGAAAATTAAATATGTGACAGGTTCTATTATAAGTATACCCCTCAGAAGCCAAGTTCATAGGGAATTGATTAAACCCTCACTGTTGTGGTTTCTATACTGGGTTATCAAGTGGCATTGATCTCTTTCTCCTAGAGGCATTTATTCAAAAGATGGAATTTCATGTTTCTGGAAAGCTGTTGATATAGTTCTGAAATAAAAATTGGAGAAAAAAGGTAATTATCCTCCCTCTCGATAAATCTATACACAGCAAATGATTCTGAATTCCAAAGCAAACTGACAGAAGGTTTGGAGATAAACTATTCTTAGTAGAAGGACATCATGGCGAGAATAGGACTTTACTGGGTTTACTTTCAACATATCTAACAGGACAGCTCTTACCTATGGTCACTTTCAACTTACTTTATTGTGGCATGGAACAAAAACTTTTCTATTTAATAATTCAATGCAGTGACTGCAATCATACTCAGTGCAATTTCTAACAGGTCTTCTTGTTATCACTTTAAATGATTTCTCAATTTCCCAGCTCTCAATAAATAATTCTATGTCTTCCATATTTGTAATAATTGTGCCATTTTGCATCCTTAGATCATCATCTGGATCATCATTGCAAATTCCTAGAAAGATATGTGACATTTAGAAGGAAAAAATTTTCACTTAAACCAAATGTAGGCAGCAGAATTCAATCATCATAATAATTGGTTAAGGTTAATGATCCTAGAAGTCAAGATATATGAAAGGATCACAGAAAGTAAAGAAAGAGGAAATTGGTTCTGTCCTTATGCTTTTCCACTAGTAGCACTATCTCCTAATTTAAGAACAAGTTCTTAAATCTGTCAGGTATTCCCCGTAATAGTGGCCAATTGGTGATTGACTCCAGGCATCCACTCCCCCAAGAAAAGCCTGCCTGAAAACATTAAATTATCCCTTTCAGAAATCATCCCTGCCTCCTCACCTAGTGCATGACACCCTCCAGGAGAGGGGCCTGAATTGCACACCTTTTATTAAAAACTGTTACAAACAGTCCAGGCATAAATTAGTCAGCTCATGTCAGTCACCAGACACAGAGATATGTTCAACATTAGGACAACCATTGCCAAGCTAAGAATTTGACCTAGATATTCTAGGACATAGACAATCCCCCTTCCTTGGGATGACATGGCCTGTTGATGGCTATCACGCCATGACTTGCTACAGCCTACCTTCCTTGAGGAAGGCCAGACTGAGGATGGAGCTTGCTCTTCAGCCAGTGGAGTGCAGAGACAAGGGAAGTACAGAGACATGGATCTGTAACCTGATCATAACTTACCTGAATCCCACCCTATTTGAAGACATATTTTTTTCTTAATTTCTAAGGCTCCAAGCTATAAAAGAAGTAAGTTAAACATTTTTTCCAGGATCAAATCTTATATCACTATCAATAAATGTTGCTGCTGCCATGGTAGCCCCGGCCCTTGTAAATATGCAGAGAATTGAGTACAGTGCAAAGAAAAAAAAATACCTCAAAACACTCAAGAGAACTATACTATAAAGCAGCTACTATTTTTAAACCTAAACTCTTCTAATTTCTAGTAAAAATAGTTTCCATTGCAACTTCAACCAGCACCCCCACAGACTTTACAGTGCTATGTAAAACGAGGTGTCAATAGAGACCTCTCATCCTAGTGTCCATGCTCAACTTGGGCCATATTCTTGTTCACTGCAACTTTATCAGCCAGCACCCAACCTAGGGATCCCAAGAGCACCCACATTTCCCTTCAACCAACCCCACTGTGGAGGTCAGGAAGCTTAGGGGCTGACCCTAGGTAGCAAACATGTACTAACATTTGTTGACTGTGTGTATTAAGCAATATGTTATGTGTTTTTACAATCACTTTCACATACAATTCTAGCAACAATCTTGAAGGCAGATATTACTATCCCCATTTTAAAGGTGAGGAAACTGATGTTGAGCAGAACTGTAAAGGGATAGCACTGCTTAACTTACCAGCAGACACCAGAGCCAGTATTATTCTTTTTTATATTTCTAATTTGCTTTCTTTGGCTTGAAACTCTTTGTATCTATGTAACATACAGGGTGGGGCAAAAGTAGGTTTACAGTTGTAAGTACATGAAACAACATATCCTTGTAGTATTCTTTATTAATTATTGTATTATATTCCATGTGAACAACTATAAGCCTACTTTTGCCCCACCCTGTATTGTGATATTAAATTGAGGTGTAAAGGTACATCTAGGCTTTATACTTTATAATAAAAAGTTATTTTTAACCTTTCTATGCCTCATTTTTGTCACTTACAAATTAACGCTAGTGCCTATTCATAGGACTATAGTTATAATTAAATGAGTTGAAAAAAGTAAAATAATGCCTGACACTTCATTAATGCTTAATAAAGAATAGCTAGTAGAAATATAAGGAATATTATATTAATAGTGAGGATATGGCTCCATAAAATATCCACATTGAACTGTTATCTCTTGCTTCTTAATCCATTCATTGGAAACCATTACTTCCTTCAATATTCCCATAGGTCACTGAAAGTTAATATCACATCTCGAATCAAAAAGATCTGGCAATAGGTGCCAAAACAGTGTAAAATGAACAGGAAAGAAAAGTTAGAAGAAATTGAGATTTGAAGAGCAATACTCACCACAAAGTCCTTCTGTGGAGGAGGACAAGTTAAATTGAAAGCCAAAATGAATGTCTAAGATTCCTGTGAGATGAGCCCACTTTATGATTAGTCCAGCTGGAGTAGTAATCACATACATTGTACCAGAATCCTCTATCAACAGTTCTTGATTCGAAAAGGGCAAAGGCACAACAATAGAATCCACTTCTACCTGTAATTACATAATGCATTTAAATCTGTCAGTAACATTTTTTGTTTAAATATTTATTAGCCATGGCCTTTGTGGCTAAGTTGGTTTCGCATTGTCCCATGCACCAAAAGATTGCTGGATCGATTCTTGGGCAGGGCACATGCTCAGGTTGTTGCTCAATCCCTAATAGGGGGCATGCAGGAGGTAGCTAATCGATGTTTTGCTCTCACATCAATATGTGTGTGTCTCTCTCAAAAAAAAAAATCAATGAAAAATATAAAAATAAATAAATATACATTTATTAAAATTAGGAGTTTTCAGATTATCCCATTTCTTCCTATTTAATATAAACTACACTTTATGTTTTTAAAAAATTTATTTCCCTGGTGCTGTCATAGCGTCTCATAACTTCAAAGCTCTTTTATTGTTTCTTTGCTGTGTCTTGCTGTATTCAGTATTTGTTTTAACCTCATTGCCCTTTATTTTCTTCAAAACTTAACTTTTGCCCTAGCCAGTTTGGCTCAGTGGATACAGCATCAACCTGTGGACCAAAGGGTCCCAGGTTTGATTCTGGTCAAGGGCACATACCTCAATTGCAGGCTCCTCCCCAGCCAAGGCCCTGGTTAAGGCTCATGCAGGAGGCAACCAATTGATGTGTTTCTCTCAGAAACAACAAAAACACACGCAAAAAACAGCTTTATTTTTTTCTGTTATGTAAGCTTTCTGTCTATTTCCCTCAATATATGTTGACTACACCACTACCTACTAACATGAATATAAGATAATAAAGTTACTTTCAGGATATTTTCTTTAAGCTGCTTCTTTCTATGGCCTTCTAACTTAGTGTTTAACTATAATGTTTATAACAGTCATCTGCCAAGGTTAGTAAAGATTAGCATTCCCAGGGATTCCAGTTCCTAGGTTTGGGTGGGATTCCTGACTGTATTTTTATCATGTACTCCTGGTCATACAGATGCAGGCAGTCCAAGGATAATACTTTGAAAAACAGTGCTTTAAATAATGGCAATGACATGGAAGCATGAACTGCAACCAGCAGTAAATTTGTCGAAGTTTATACCTGTCCAACCACCTAATTTCTCATCTTTACATCTTTCTCATACTGTCACCCTTGAGCTATAACATTTCTCCACTTGCCTGTTAATTTCTACTCATTCTTTAAGATTTATTTTAGGTGTCACTTCCAAAATTACTTACTTGGCCCTCCTACAAACTGCACTAAATGACCCTTCTCTTTGTTTCCATAATGTCTTGGTCATAACTCTGTCACTATACCTCCTACTACTTTCTAATTGGCAGATAATTAGAGTCATGCATCCCACACACAACTACAAGTAACTTGAGATCAGAACCTGTGTTGTTTTTATCATGTAAACGCTCACTAAGTGATTTTTTTTTAAAAAATTCATTAGTTTTTAACTAAATACATGACCAGTGACAAGTTCAGCTGAGGCAAAAAACAAACCCAAATGCTTATAATAATAGCACACCAGGTTTGAATTCACTTCCCATTCACTTCCTGTTAATATATCAACCTCATAAAAATCAAAGGTATGTATGAATACTATCATTCAAAAGGACCGCATTCATATATTTTTTAAAGTTTACTTAAAATTTAACACCTTACTATTTTAGGATTATTTTATTTATTTTAATGTATTTTTATTGTTGATAGTACTATAGATATCTCCCATTCCCTCCCCTTTTCCCCCCCTTCTCCCAGTCCCTACCCACCCACCACCCCAGGTGTTCACTATCCTATTGCCTGTGACCATGGGCTATGCATATAAGTATATAAGTTCTTTGAATGATTATTTTAATATTGTTTCTAGTCTAGAATCTATGGTCCTGTGTTAATGGAATTATTTCCAGAAAGTCTATAATGTCTCATCCATTTCGAGCAAATAGATTTTTTACACATTATTTTCTTTGTATCTGAGTGAGACATCTGGCTTATAACCCACTCCTATCTGGTAAATATATTCCTTGGGAATATATATTTGTATTTTTATATTATAAAGCCTTTTTATACATTTTTCCTATAAAACTAAATAGATCTTTTCCAACTTTTATATACCTTTCCCTTCTTCAGTATATTTCAATAAAGTTAACTATTCCTTTATTTTTTCTTATTTTAGCTATCACTTATTCACTGAAAAAGTAATGGCATCAACATTTCAAAACTACTGCTTCCATTGATTTTTTTGGTGGTCTTCATTCTGTTATTCATGGCAACTACTGTTTTCAGCCTTATGATCCCTCTTCTTCACGTCATTTCCATTGTGTTTAATTTGGAACACTAAGGTTAACTCTGCCACTAAGAAGATTGGCCACTTACCTTATCCAAGAAGGCTTTAGCATATTTCACTTGGCTGTTGCAGTTAACCTCACAAGGAGAGAAATATTTGCAACAGTTGGCACATTATGGAAAGAAGAATATAATACTAAGAAACACTTTTAGGCTGCCCAAGAAACAATGATTAGACATAATAGCAATAAAACTCCACTGATATGTGGAGTTGTTTCCTCTTTTTGGAAATAATTGTATTTATATAATTTCTTAATTATATCTAAGGCAAGGATATTTTTAAGCTTTGTATTCTTACCTTTCTTGCTGCCCGATTGACAAGTATTTTATGTATAGATGTTGTCAAATTTAACCTCTTAAAACAAAGTCCAGAGATTCTTTCAGAAGAAGCCTTAATTTGGGGGGAAAAGAAATAAAAAACTTTGTAAAGTTAATAAACATAATTTTAGCAATAAACAGAAGTAATTTACTAAGCACTTCACAAATACTCACTAGCTTTTGAAATGAGTCCTCATTCTGAAAAGAAAAAAGCATAAAGAGAAAACATTTTTAAAAGAAAAATACTACTTGACTTTTAAAAGCTTTTTTGGATTACTATTATACGCCTCTAAATATAGTAACATGAAACATTTTTTGTTTTAAGTACCAGAAGATAAATGCCAGTGAGTTCTTGAGCCCCTAATGTTGCAACATACTCCAGCTGTAGACTTATGAAGAAAGGACAGAAGAATGGACTTCGGGGGGAGGTAAATGGGGGGAAAGGAGACATATGTAATAATAAAAAATAAATTTTGCCGAAACCGGTTTGGCTCAGTGGATGGAGCGTCGGCCTGTGGACTGAAGGGTCCCAGGTTCGATTCCGGTCAAGGGCATGTACCTTGGTTGCGGGCACATCCCCAGTGGGGAGTGTGCAGGAGGCAGCTGATCGATGTCTCTCTCTCACTCATCGATGTTTCTGGCTCTCTATCTCTCTCCCTTCCTCTCTGTAGGGGAATCAATAAAATATATTTAAAATAAATAAATAAATTTTACTCAGATCTTAAGAGCTTGAATATATAAATGTGCAATGATCTCATTTTATTATTCCTCTTTTCAATATAGATTAACAAATTTTCATAAGTTATTATCGTCATGTTGATAATTCCATCTGCTCAGTATTACCTTTGTACTTCTCACTTAGTATTGGTTATGAGAGCTATTGAAAGTTCATTATTTACTAGTAAAATCTATGTGGGGAACAAAAGAATTGAACTTACCTGATTCATGGAGCATTTTTCAATATGAGCAACTATAATTTCCCCAGGAATTTGTACTAAGATATAAGAAGCCATACTATATAATGCTGCATTGTTTCCATCAAACGTAATGATGCTCAATTCTGACAACATGGAACACCGACCTAAAAGAAATGTTGGAGAGTGGATTTCTGTAGTTACTAATTATTTCTATTTGCAGTAACAATTGCTTTAAATTAGTATTATCATGTTTGACAAAAAGCAAATCTAAAGGTTACATGCTGGGAACCAAAATCATAAATCAAATGAAGAATGCTCAACAATAACTTTGGCTTGATGAGGTTATCGGCTCAAAAAAATTACAACCTCCTCCTGATCAAAAATTGATAACGATGTAAGAAATGCAAACCCACAAGGACATTCCCACTCAGGGCAGCAGATATCAGTGTTCACTTGAACAGGCCTTCCCCGGAAACCACAGTCAGGCATTTCCACGTCCTTTGGGCAATTGAGAGACCAGTTGTACAACTTCCATTCCATATTAAGGCATATATATTGGCTACAATTATAAACAGGGTCAAATTGTTGAGGCTGTTGTAAAAACAAAAAGAAATAAATAAAGAAAATCGGTGATTCCCCCCCCATTTTCAACTAATGTTTTCAATAATTTTTACATTTTTTGTCTTTATTCCCTTTAGGCAACCCTCAGTTTGTTCTCCATATCTATGGTCCTGTTTTGTTTTGTTTATTCACTTGTTTTTGTTTTGTATTTTTAGATTCTACACATAAGTAAAATCATATGGTATTTCTCTTTCTGTGTCTGACTTATTTCACTTAGCATAATACCCTTCTGGTCCATTCATGTTGTCACAAAAGTCAAGATTGAATTCCTTTTTTATTGCTGAGTAATATTTCATTGCGTATATTTTTTAAATTTTCCATTCACATTGCCTATAGTCTATATTCCCTACATATGACAGCCTTTGAAAGATGAACAATTAAAATTTTACTACAACTTTTTGTTGATGTAACCTTTCTAAAATACTCAGTATGAACGTTTTATTTCAACTTTATCTCAATATTGACTTAATATCAGAATTACCCATGTACTCAGAAATCTGAGCTAATTGAAGTCTTATCCTAATTTATCTAGCTTAGTGTTTTGCAAGCAGACTTATATAGTGGCTCTCAACCTGTCATATTACATTGTGTAAAGCTAGTATTGAATCTAATCTCTATTAGTGTCAATTTTTTAAAAATTACAACTTAATTATATCCTAGTATTTCATTAAAAATTCCTATGTGAGGTCAATTTGACTGTTGGGTAGAATCATTATAAATTATCAATGCAATGTATAGCTCACAGACTTCTAGACAGACAAGAGTTAAATAAGTGGTGTTTTTTTCATTTTATAAATTACATTCTATTTAAATCATGGCAATAATTATAGCAATGATAAACATTTTTGCCACTTAGTATGCTCCCCATTGTTCAAACTAACCCATTTCATTCCCACAACAACAACCCTCTGAGGTGAACTCTATGTGTAGCATATGTGTAAATCCAGAGATTTTTGATACCTAAAAGGAATCTCAATCTTTACATGGCAAAACTGAACTCTTGGTTATAACCAACCAACCTTCACTTCCCACAATTTCACCATCCTAATGAATGTCAGCTGTATCCTTCAGTTGCTCATGGCAAAAATTTTAGAATCCTTGATACTTCTCTTTCACTCACACCTCACATCTAATCCTTCAGCAAATTCTGTAGCTTCTATTTTCAAAATATATCCATCATCTCTACTGCTGTTACCTGGTCCAGGCCACCAATGTCTTTTGCCTAAATTCCTGCAATAGCCTCCTAACTTGTCCTATTGTCTCCTTTCACCATTCTCTCAACACAGCAGCTAAAATAATCCTGAAACAAATTATCTCATGTAATTCCTCTGCTCAAAAATATCCCATGCGATATCCTGTCATTTAGGGAAAAAGCCATGGTCTTTACAATCATCTAAAAGGGCTTACATAATCGAATTTACTTGCTGCTATTTTATTCCTTCCTTACTTAATGGACTTTTTGGTGTTGTTTGTGTGTGTGTGTGTGTGTGTGTGTGTGTGTGTGTGTGTTTTGTTTTTGTTTTATATTTCAGGTGCTTCCTCACTGCAGGGCCTTTGCACTTGCTTGGATCACTCTCTGGTTCTCTACACAGCTTACTGTCTCAACTTCTTCAGAACTTTTATTATGAAACTAGAGGCCCAGTGCACAAATTTGTGCACCAGTGGGGTCCCATGTCCTGGCCTGTGGAATAGGGCTGAAATCGGCTCTTCGACATCCCCTGAGGGGTCCCAAATTGCAAGAGGCACAGGCTAGGCTGAGGGATCCCACTGGTGTACGATTGGGGCCGGGGAGGGACACAGGAGGTTGGCCAGCCAGGGAGGGACCACGCAAGGGAGGGCTCCAGGGCATGGCCAGCTTGTCTCGCTTAGTCCCTATCAGCCCAGACCCCAGCAGCAAGCTAACCTACCGGTCAGAACGTCTGCCCTTTGGTGGTCAGTGCACGTCATAGCGAGGGTTGAGCAGCCTTAGCATATCATTAGCATATTATGCTTTGATTGGTTGAACAGATGACCGACACTTAACATATTAGGCTTTTATTATATAGGATCACCTCATCAGTGAGAACTTTTGACCATATAACTAAAAATAGTTTCATTTTCCTCCTGAGCAGCACCCTCTAACATTTTTTATGACTCAGGAACATATTTTGCTTATTGATTGTCTCCAAACCTCCAATAAAATGTAAACTTCATAAGCACAGAAATGTTTGCCTGCTTTTATATTGTTTTATCCATGGTACCTTAATAGTGCCTGGCCAGAAATAATAATGGTTGAATAAGTAATTACTTTATTAGAACAAATAGCATATTTGGAGTAAGGATATAAGTGCTCAGGTCTCAGCCCAGACAATTACAAGCTCTGGAGTTCAGTGACCTTATCCTGCCTTGCTTACCATTGTAGCTTTTTCATCTTACATAATGCCTGGCACATAGTAGCTCCTTAATAAATATTTTTTGAATGCCTGACTTACAGAGAAGCCCACACTAGATAACTATTTATTAAAGAATCACACTTAAGTCCCCATTTGAATTTTATATTTTTCAGTGTGACCAGAACCTAATTAATAAGAAATATCTGGGTCTGTTTAAGAAATACAATTGTTAAAATAGTAATGTATATTTCTTATTATCTTTTAGCAAAGAAAGACTAGCGATCACACTGAAAAGTTTAATAGTGTTTGGATAGTGATACAGACACTTGAACAGATGCTACAAGAAAAGGACACAATAGTTGAAGAGATGACTCGGTCTTACCTCACATTCCAAACCTGGGGTGGGTGTTAGCATGTCGGACACAGTGACGTCTGGTGGAGAAACCGTTTCTGGACCTGTTGGAAATGAAGATGTCCTTTCTGTTAGTGGGGTGATATCCATTGTGTATGGAATTCACAGGTGGTAGAAACTATGCTAAGAAATATTATATAGATTATTTCATTTATTCCCACAAGAACCCTGTGAGGTAGATAACAATACTCTTGTCATTTTACAGAGAGGGAAACTAAGGTGCAGTGAGGTAAGCTGGTGAATGTTTGAGACAGAATTCAAACTCAGAGATTTTGATTCCAGAGTCCTGGCTTTTAACGGGTATATATATATATATATATATATATATATATATATATATATATCATAGAGTTCTTATAAGGATTAAATGTATGCAAAGAACTTAGTCCAATGCCTGGTACATAATAAGTACTCAATAAATGGTAGTTAATTAGAATAGAAGTGATGGTAGTACTGCGACTATTATTTTGAAGATGTCACAGGACTCATTAAAATTTTCAATGACTTGCCATTGTGTTTAGAAAGAAAATCCAAATTTCTTACCAAGGACTCGGTGATCTGGCCCTGATCATCTGTGCCATCTCTTCCCTTGGCTCAATTCCCCTCTCACTACATGCTCAAGATACATTGACCTGCTTGAAGTTTGTAAACAGTAATATAAACGGAGCCACTTTAAAACCAGAGCGGAAGCTGCCAGGCCAGAGGAACTGCACATCTTATGTCTCATACCTTCGGATTGTTGCAACTGGGCAAATAACCTTTGGATTGAACCTAGGGTAGCATTGTGCTCCAAAAAAAACTGTTTGCAAAGATAACAAGAAAGCAATGGTGACCCCTGGACTGATGACTACTGGACTGAAAATTAAAAACATTGTTTGGAATTCACATCACTATGTTGTTATCTGCATCAATAGAAATGCCTTCCTTCTATGCAGTTGTTCCCCTGGCCTTTCTCATAAATTCCCATTGCCTTTGTCTCCAAATTAGAACACTCTTTGGGCTTCTGCCTGAATCACTGTGTCCGGAATGGCTATTCTTATGGATCTCAATACATTTCTTGTCGCCTCTCACTTTGAAAGGCCTGTTGTTAGGTTAGCAAATCCCTCTGTGTGTCATGGTCTCTCTCAGTTACAGGCCTTTGCACATGCTTCCCCTTCCAGCTGGAGCGCACACTTCCTCCTCCTACTAGTCTATCCAACTCCTACCTTCTGCTACCTTCTGAGATCAAACCTCCAAAATTAGTACAAGTAGACAGGAGTGTCTACTGCTTGTATTACCCCTATTGTAATATCACAACAACCTATGGACTAGTAGCAGTTTAAGGGTAGAGGCTGTGTCTTAATTACCTTTCTCCTGTCCTCCCCCCAGTGCCAGGACACTGCCTAGCAGAGTTGACACTCAATTAAATCTTGTCAAATAAATTGAAGAATAAACATCTGAGCTTCTCTAATTAAGTTTGTCAAGCCTCGCTATGAGTAGATGTATTAATCCTTTCCTGAGGCGAGTTTCATAGTGAGGGAGAGAAGCCGGGGTATGCCAAGAATGCCCCCTCCAGAGGCTGGGACAGAGCACAGGAACAGGAATGGAAGCGATTAAAGGATGGTGTTCTTTGCATTAACATATTTTTAGAGTCAGCCTAATCACTGTGAAAATTTAAGTAGGATTTGATAAACCCTAAATTCTAGGCAAAAAAAAAAAAAAAAAAAAAGTGCGGAGAATCTTTGTCATCTATACTCATTGAAAGGGAAAAAGGAGGTGGACCAAATGCAGAAGTCATTTAGAAATGGTGTTATGCTGACCCATCTACTTAACAAAACAACTGACAGCTAGGTTTTCCAGGGGATGGGAGAGTACTAATACCAGCCATTGTTATAAGTGTGCTAAGACTTAAATTACACAATGCTATTCTAGTGTCTATAATTGTAACAATACCAGTACATATGGGTAGAGATAGCTTACCTGGTGACATGGGAATCAGAGGTATGCCTACAAAGAAACAAAGAGACTTTCCTTAATTAGTTTTGTTTAAGGTGAGGCCCACATAGCTAATAGAGGGATCTTTAGCTTGGAGGAAAATGTTTGAGGAGAGAGAACACAGGAGAAATGTTAGAGAGAAGATTTGCATTCTTTGAAAAGTAATTAGAAATGAAAAGACAATGCAAAGGCTATTGAAGAAGAATCTTACGAAAGTATATTGTCCATCTAAAACTTCTGTTCACAAGTGTGGAATCTCAGAGGGAAGGTGAGGGAGGCTGGGTAGGTGGGAGGTAATCAACCAAAGACCTTGTATGTATATATGCATAACCCATGGACAGAGACAATAGGATGGTGAAGGCCTGGGGTGGGGGTTGGGGGTGGGCTGGAGGGAGTCAATGGGGGGGGGGGGAAATGAAAAATAAAACCACTTGCCATCATAGAGAAAAATACGTTCAAGTGTTTTACTTTTCCAGAATAAAGTAAGTAGGGTTCACACTTACAGTCTCCTGGATAAACACATTTGAGGGTGATCTCATCAAGGATCATATGTTTAGGGCAGTAGGGCAAGCATCCTTCAACCCTTTACATTAAAAAAAACAACATTAAAATGAAAAAAGTTTATCATATAAATTATACTGCAGTTAATGTATACAATCAAGATATATTTTTCCTATAATTCTTCCATTCTTCTTGTCAAGCACTAAGGAGTTCTTTATTTGCTACCACTCCCTCATTCCTCATTTTACACAATCACAAGCTAGTGGATCATAAAGAGGTATCATTCATGATTAAAACATAATTTGAACCGAGACCATTCAGCATACACTTATGTTTGGGACACATTAAGGCTATGTTCTATAAATCAGTAGAAATGCAGAAGCATCATTTATTGTGATTTTAAACTACATTCATTGTACTTTCTTTTCTTTTTACTGATTTAAGAGAGAGGGTAAGGAAGAGAGAAAAACATCGATGTATGAGAGAAACACATCAATTGGTTGGCCCCTGTCCCCCATACATGTGTCTTGACCAGGAATGGAAGAGGCAACCATTCAGTGATGGGAGAGCACACACAAGTCAGGGCCGTTCACTGTACTTTCCATTCCTATGCAACCCCCCCTCATCCAAGCCGGTAGGTATAGTCTTTGAACCATCCTTGCCTTAATGACGCTGGCAGAACAAAAACAGAATCTCAATGGCTTGACTTGCCTAAACACACTGAAAAGGCATTTGGAATCTCTGGGTGAAAGGCATGGAGGTGGGACATGGTTGCAGTTCTTTGAAAACAGGGCAGGGAAGCGTAGAGGCTACAGTTCTCAAGGGCATCAGGGCCTGTGCCCAAATTTGCAGCAGGGTGGCCTGGGAGGAGATGATTTTAAATGAGCCTATGGAGACGGGGAACCAAACTAAACTTCTGACAGATAAATATAGGGTGTCCCAAAATTCACACAAGATTTGCAATTCAATTCAATTGCAAATCTTGCGTGAATTTTGGGACACCATATAGAATATCTCTGATGCATAACAATTCTTTTAATGAGTATATTATGAATAGGAATAACTGTATTTACATATGGCCTCTATGCTATGCTAGTTGGTATCTTTTCTCATAAAAGTTATAATTTCCACTGAATCTCTTTATTTTTAACATTTGATTCCAAGCCTGAGGTTGACTGGTCTTCGTAAGGCCCCCCAGTTTTTGTGCATGGCACAGAAGCAAGTGAGAGTCCCAGACTTCAAGAAGTCATGGGCTTGAGCATCCTGGGCCAGAGACAGGAGGAACCATCAGAATGCTTTTTTCCAAGGCAATAAAGCCAAGATGATAACTGAGATTACATATTTCTTCTCATCCTGTTGGGGCTCAGAATCCAATTCATTCTGATTCAAATGAAATAAATGCAATCCTTTGTGTACAACCAATCATTGGATTCATCCACGCTTGAGAGAATTAATGTAAAAATTGTTGTAAAAAGTCTTGTTCTCTGCCTCTCAAATACACTAGCAGGTTATAATAATATTTTAAAATATTTCTAATCGCCTCATATTTAAATCAAAGAAATTTAAATAACAAATATTCAAGGCCTCTTTAAAATTCAGGAGGGAAATGAACTAACTTGAAACTAGGAGTTAGTGTTGCCACCAGAGGGCACTTGTTCATGGAAAGAAATCCAGACAACAGTAAAAACCAAGAACAGCCCATTTCATTTTTCACAGGAGACATATTTAGCTATCTCTTGGATGCCTCCGTCACAAATGATTTTTTTAAACATCAACAGTTTAGCTATTTATTTCATAAAATAAAAAAATTTTTAATAATGCAAGTTTAGCCAGTATATGATATTCCTATTCAACTCTACACTTTGTCAAAAAAAAAAAAAATTAAAGTTACTAGATTGCTAAAAAAATAAGGGCCAGTTGCTTCTCATTAAATTAAATAAATATCATTTTTATGCAACTCAATTATTTTGCAATTGTTTTATGCAAGTCAAAACCACAGACATCCTCTTAAAACATTTTCCCCAAACCAATAACTTATTATTTTAAAATGCCTTCTTGGTAGGTTCCTATTTATCTTGTCATACAACTGGTAATCTACTCAACTTCTGACAGATAAATAGAATATCTCTGATGCATAACAGTTCTTTTAATGGGTATCTACACTAATAAAAGACAAACATGCAAATTGACTGTGCCTTCGCTATACCTTAAGCCACGCCAACCAGCCAATCAGTGACTATATGCAAATTAACCTAGCCAAGATGGCGGCCGGAAGCCACAGAGCTGGAGCAAGCAGGAGGCTTGGTTTCCCCAATGATGGAGGAAGCTTGCCATGGCGGACTCTGAGCTCCACTCAAAGCAACAAGGTTTCAATTATAGAAGGTAAATAAATCCCAGAATAAAAAGAAAAAAGAAAAAAAGGAGAGGCTGGGAGCTTCCATTGCCGGGGGGCTTGGACAACCTGAAAACGGCCCTCAGCCCCTCACCCAGACTGGCCAGGCACCCCAGTGGGGATCCCTACCCTGAAGGGGGTGTGACCAGCCTGCAAACAGCCATCAGACCCTCACCCAGGCTGGCCAGGCATCCAAGCGGGACCCCCACCCTCATCTGGGACACCCTTCAGGGCAAACCAGCTGGCCCCCACCCATGCACCAGGCCTCTATCCTATATAATAAAAGGGTAATATGCAAACTGACCCTAACAGCAGAAGGACTGGGAATGACTGGTCACTATGACACACACTGACCACCAGGGGGCAGACACTCAATGCATGAGCTGCCCCCTGGTGGTCAGTGCACTCCCACAGGGGGAGCTTTGCTCAGTCACAAGCCAGGCTAATGGCTGCCAGTACAGCAGTGGTGGTGGGATTCTCTCCCACCTCCTCAGCAGCGCTAAGGATGTCCGACTGCAGCTTAGGCCTGCACCGCACTGGCAAGTGGACATACCCCGAGGGCTGCCGGGCTGCCAAAGGGATGTCTGACTGCCAGCTTGGGCCTGATCCCCCAGGGAGCGGGCCAAAGCCAGCATGTGGACATCCTTTGAGGGGTCCCAGACTGCAAGAGGGCATAGGCCGGACTGAGGGACCCCCTGAGTGCACAAATTTTTGTGCACCGGGTCTCTAGTATTACATAATAGGAATAACTATATTTACATATGGTCTCTATGGTATGCTAGTTTGTATCTTATCTCATAAAAGTTATAACCTCCACTGAATATTTTGAACACTTGATATGTGCCAGAAATTGCAATTATCAAGAACAAAGGTGGTGATTCCGTTGGAGACTTGGAGGAGGGTACAATGCCACGTTGAAGCTCAGCTCAGGACTTGGGTCTCCCCTCAGGACTTAGAGTAGTAGGAGGAGCAATAATTTGGCTCCTCAGCATGGGAAGGGGGAGAGGTAGAGATAGAGAAGAAGGCAGAGATGAGAGACAGCTCAGCAGGGGTGAAGTTTCATTCTGAGTCTCTTCTCTGCATCCTAAACATACCAAAAGAGAAATTCTGGGATAGCTATCAACCAAACAATGGGAGCATTGAGGATCTGGGTTCAAACACCTTAGAGATGACTGATGTGGCATAAGAAGTAAGACACTAGCCAAATGCCAATTCAAAATATAGCTCCATTTCCTCCCCAGTGCCAGGGCCGGCCCTGCCCTGTGTTCCCTCCATGTCTTCCTTCTATGGTTCCTCCCTTCCTCCCTTCCTACCTCCCTCCTTTCCTCCCTTCTTTCTTTCCTTCTCCAAGTGCACTCCTCACTATGAGGCCCCTGTTTTTCTCAAAGCCCTAATAGCTACAAGGAAATAAGTCTGTTAATGTGTGGGGTCCCAGTGATTGAAGACATCTCCTTTTCAGAAAAATTTGTTTGGCATGATTTTATTTTGGTGTGTGTTTTTTGTTGTTGTTGTTGTTGTTGCTTTAAGAAAATAAGCAAAAATATATATCATTTTCTTCTCTCTGCCCCACCTAACCCTAGATACCCAACAGGGTGTCGTGGTAGAAACCACTGCCTACAAAATGTGACCTAGACTGGGCACATTGTTTAGCTTCTTTGTCTCAGTTGGTTTCCTCCTCTGAAATGGGAATAATGAGATCACCCATTTACAGCATTTTGCACAGCGCGTTATGCTGTCAGCACTCTAATGCGCCAGTTGTTGTCATTCTCCTAGCCCCCTTTCATAATTTGCTCCTTCCAAAAGACTGAGCTCGTTTAGAGAGCAGCTCTGTCTCAGGCATTATGTGCAGGAACTCTTCTAGTGCCAATGTTTGTCACAGAATAAAAGCCCATTAATGTCTAACGTAAACTGATTCTTTTAAAATATTCCCTCCCACCATTGCTCCATCTCTCTGTTCTCCTTATAGCAAAACTCTTAAAAACAAACACAAAAACCATTGGCACTCTGTCTCCATTTTGCCTCTTCTTTTTCTCCAGGTTGCCCAATCCAATGAACAATTTTCAGTCTCAATTTTAAAATCCCCAGAAACAGCCCAGCCAACGTGGCTCAGTGGTTGAGCATCGACCTATGAACCAGGAGGTCATGGTTCATTTCCAGGTCAGGTCATCTGCCCGGGTTATATGCAGGAGGTGGCTGATCCGTGATTCTCTCTCATCATTGAAGTTTCTATCTCTCTCTCCCTTCCTCTCTGAAATCAATAAAAATATTTTTTAATTAAATTCAATCCTCAGAACCAAATTCCCGACTTTTCTCCCACGCTGCTCTTCCTCACGTTGCCTTACTTCAGTAAATGGCATTCAGCCCTTCCATTAAACTGAATCATTCAAATTTGCTGACATTTGACCAGTTATAATTACAAAAATGACAGTTTCATGTTGTTCTGCCTAAAAATTGCTGAGACCAAAACTTCAGTCCTAAACTCCTCTTTCTCTCATAATTGACATCAAATCCATCAGCAAACTCTGTAACTCTAAATTCAAAATATATTCAGAATCTGTCCACTTCTCAGAACCTCCAGGACTACCAATCAACTTCCTTTCATGTCTTGTTTGTATCGCTGATCAGTTCTGCCCTTGTCTTTCCCTTTGCCCAATAGTCTATTCTCACTACAACAGCCTAAGTAAACTTTCTGTGAGTCATGGACATGGGCAGGAGTGTAGTGATTGCAGGGGACAGGGGAGAAGGTGGAGGTGGAAGGGATAAATGGTGATGGAAAAATAAAATAAGCCCTAGCCAGTTTTGCTCAGGGGATAGAGCATTGGCCTGTGGACTGAAGGGTCCTAGGTTCGATTCTGGTCACATGCCTGGGTTTCAAACACGATCCCCAGTAAGAAGAAATGTGCAGGAGGCAGCCGATCAATGATTCTCTCTCATCATTGAGGTTTCTATCTCTCGCTCCCTCTCCCTTCCTTTCTGAAATCAATAACAATATATTTATTAAAAATAATAATAAAAGAAAAAATAAAATAAATAAGTCAGATCATGTCAAAGGAGGCAAGAACATACAATGGAGTCAAGATAGTCTCTTCAATAAATGGTGTTGGGAAAATTGGACAGATATATGCAAGAAAATGAAACTAGACCACCAACTTACACCATACACAAAAATAAACTCAAAATGGATAAAGGACTTAAATGTACGACAGGAAACCATAAATATTCTAGAAGAATCCAAAGGCAACAAAATCTCAGACATATGCCGAAGCAATTTCTTCACTGATACAGCTCCTAGGGCACTTGAAACTAAAGAAAAAATGAACAAATGGGACTACATCAAAATAAAAAACTTCTGCACAGCAAAAAAACCATCAACAAAACAACGAGAAAACCCACTGTGTGGGAAAACATCTTTGCCAATGTCATATCTGATAAGGGCCTAATCTCCAAAATTTATAGGGAACTCATACAACTTAACAAAAGGAAGATAAACAATCCAATCAAAAAATAGGCAAAGGACCTAAATAGACACCTTTCAAAAGAGGACATTCAGAAAGCCAAGAGACATATGAAAACATGCTCAAAATCACTAATCATCCGAGAGATGCAAATCAAAACAACAATGAGGTACCATCTCACACCTGTCAGACTGGCTATCATCAACAAACGACAAGTGCTGGAGAGGATGTGGAGAAAAAGGAACACTTGTGCACTGCTGGTGGGAATGCAGACTGGTGCAGCCACTATGGAAGACAGTATAGAGTTTCCTCAAAAAACTAAAAATGGAACTCCCATTTGACCCTGTGATCCCACTTCTAGGAATATATCCCAGGAAACCAGAAACACCAATCAGAAAGGATATATGCACCCCTATGTTCATAGCAGCACAATTCACCATAGCTAAGATCTGGAAACAGCCTAAGTGCCCATCAGTAGATGAATGGATTAGAAAACTGTGGTACATCTACACGATGGAATACTATGCTGCTGTAAAAAGGAAGGAACTCTTACCATTTGCAACGGCATGGATGGAACTGGAGAGCATTATGCTAAGTGAAATAAGCCAGTCAATGAAGGAAAAATACCACATGATCTCACTCATTCATGGATAATAGAGACCATTATAAACTTTTGAACAATAATAGATACAGAGGCAGAGCTGCCTCAAACAGATTGTCAAACTGCAGCGGGAAGGCCGGGGAGGGTTGGGGGGCAGGAGGTAGGGGGGTAAGAGATCAACTAAAGGACTTGTATGCATGCATATAAGCATAACCAATGGACAGAAGACACTGGAGGATAGGGGAGGCTAGGGGACTGTCTAGGGCGGGGGGAAAAATGGACACATATGTAATACCCTTTGTAATACTTTAAGCAATAAAAAAAATTCAAACTGTAAAAAAAAAAATAATAATAATAATAATAATAATAATAAAAGAAAAAATAAAATAAATAAGTCAGATCATGTCACTCCTCTGCCCAAAATACAGTAGGACATTATTCAGTAAAAAAGACTACATCCTCACAACAGGCTATAAGGCCCTATATTACTTGTCCACCACGATGCGTCTTTGTTCTCATTTCCTTCCTCCCTCACTCTCATTCGTTTGCTCCAATGAGCCTTGCCCCTTATTAACCCTCAAACATTCCCAGTATAGGACCTTTGTACTGCTCTCATATGGAAAGGATCTTTCCCCAGGTATCCACAAGGCCAGGCCTCTCTTGCTTCAGATCTCCGAGCAGATGCCACCCTGTGAGCGTGTTCTTCCATGACCACATGTGTTAAATACACACATGCCTTATGCTCCCAGTCTCCCTCACCTTCATTTTTTTCCATAACACATATTGCCACCTAATACTATATTGCATTATATATTTACATTTTATTTGTTTAATCTCTGCCTTACCCCAACAAAATTGAAGCTACATAAGGATAGACACTTCATCTATTTTGTTCACTGCTGTATCGGTAGCAGCTAGAATTCCTGACACATAGCCAAACCTTAATTACTATCACTTGTATAACATAAAACAAGTTTATTGAATGTTTAAACATGACTTACGGTGGAAGAAATTTACATGCCAGTGCTTCAGGATCACTACACGTTCTAAAACAGGGAGTGGCACAAGGTTCGTATCTCCATTCACACATCCTCCTGTAAGGCACTACTGCCTGGATTTCTAGTGGAAAAAAATAAAGCTTAGATTATGTATATATTTTTTAATATATTTTATTGATCTTTTACAGAGAAGAAGGGAGAGGGATAGAGAGTTAGAAACATCGATCAGCTGCCTCCTGCATGCCCCCCACTGGGGATATGTCCGCAACCAAGGTACATGCCCTTGACCGGAATCGAACCTGGGACCCTTCAGTCCACATGCCGACACTCTATCCACTGAGCCAAACCGGTTAGGGCTAGATTATGTATATTTTTAGGTGCATCTTGAAAAATAATGATTTGTGATAGTAATTCTTCCAGGGATTGATCCCCCTCTCCCTCTTCGACCACTAACGCTGTGGAAAAGGCAGGGCTAGGGTAAAGCATTGCAATTGGTTAAAGCTTCTCACACTCAGGTTGAATATCTAAATGTTAGTCTGTCTTCCAAATATTTTAAAAAGCAATATTGGAAGAGGCCTAGGAAATTTTTTAATATTCTTCCTTTATGTTTAGTGGATTCCCATTGACTTACATTTCATAATAGTATTAAACACTTGTTCAGAATTTTATTTTTTACCAAGTAATTTTTCTATAATTATATTTTATCTTTATAACAACCGTGTTGAATAGGTATTATTTCCATTGTATTAATGAGAAGTTGGGGCACAGAGGAGCCAAGTAACTTGCCAAGTTCAAACAGTTAGAAAATGGCAAGACCAAAAACCAGTCACCTGACATCAAACCTAGGGAGAACACTCCATGTGTATTCTTCTCCCGGAACTTAGCACAGTACCTTGTACATGGTAAATATTATCTGACAAAAAAATAAATAAAAAAATAATAATACATGCTTACAGTTATAAAACCTCCCTTGATTAAATACTTTTCTTCTGTAAATTCTGCTAATACTCTCCCTTCATAGACCTTTCCTTCTGCCGCAGTCCAAAATTATCTCTGCAGAGCTCCATAAGAGAGAGAGTTCAGGTAACAGATTATGTTTCTTGGAATCTGGATACAGAACTCAATTCCATGGAATGAGAAGGAAAATAATACTTTTTGGAAGGCATCTATGCACATAAAGTTTAGCGTGACTGCTAGACCTGCATTACTGGGATTGTGGGTCTGGGAGAAGGTTGGTTCCAAGATGAGAGTAGACCCCTAGTGATTCTTAGGTCTAGGGAGCCCACAAAGATCCATTTCTGAGATTTTGATGATGCCATTGGCTATAGTTGTCCACAGATGAGGTGGAACTACAGGGTCTAGTTCTAAGGAAGCATATTTCTAGATTGGAGGGGATATATAGGTTTGTAAAATTTTGACTTTTTAGTAAATTCATGTAAAATATATCACATCCTCCCTATTGAATGTTGCATAGGCATATCTATGGTTGTTTTTCTCATGAATACAGAAACCTTTCTTGAAGCTAAATTTGAATTATCTAAAATTCAAAGACTATCCAGGTATACAGAAATTTATCCACAACAGAAAAGGCCAATGACTACTTTTCTCATACTGACAAGGGTACGTTACACTGAAAGGGCGTGTGTGGGAGAACCAAGACAGATAGTAAGCTCCTAGGTTTTGAAAATAAAGCATGAGATTTAAACATTGAATGAGGCAGTGAGGATTGCTCTCTGAAACTCAGAAAACGCAATAGCTATGGCTCTCTAAGGATCTCTAGAAATAAGATCAGGTTCCTGCAGAACCAGGGAAGTCTTCCAGAGGTCAGTGGAACCAGACACCCCAGTACTCAAAGGACAGAGATAAACATGTTGTCTTTATCGTTAAGAATCAGGTTATTGAGAAGTTGTCTTCTAAGAAACAAAAAGTAGATACAAACACTAGACATCTGTGAGACACGGGTGAGCTCTATTTCCAAAGCCCAGACAGCACTGAAAGTAATATTTGGGTCAATAACTAAAAATAACATTATTCAAGGCTGTTGTAGGCAATTTACCAATTAACTGATACTATACAATAACCCTATGAAGTACATATTATTATTTCCGTATACTTATACTTCATTAAGAATGATTTAAAATTAAAACATGCCATTATGTAAATTATCTATTTATTCTCCCTTTGAAGACCTCAGGTAACACACCTTCTATGCTGAAGCTACTCGCATGTTTAAATTCTTCCGAATCATCGTATTTCGATGCTTTGACAGTGAAATCCGTGAGTGTGATGAAAACGCCTTTCTTGCTGTATAACTCAAATGCACTGTAACCAGGAATCCACAGGCCCTGGTGGTGGAAAAACGTGGCTCTCCGCTGAAACGCTGAATTCTCCTGCCACAGCTTCAAACTAAGAGTGTTATCATTGTGGACATAGAGAAAGTAGTTTGGCCTTTCAGCAGATTCCAAGGACACAAGTGCTGGTGCTGAAAGACATAGAGCAGTGTGTGTGACACGCCCCGGGTTCTCCGGAGAAAGCAGATGATCAACACTGGCATTACAAAATGTACTAATAAAGTTGACGAAAACAAAACTGCAAAATTGCCCTGCATTATTAATTCCATTTTTAAATATTTCAGAAATGATTTCTAAGATATCTTAAGAAAAAAATAGTATTTTAATGCACTGAATAACAGTGACAACTTTTATGAGTATTTGATGAGTTCTACTTTTTAAATAATTTATCCTATCTTGGGGACGGGGGGAGATATATCAATTTTGGACCCCAGAATGTAAAATATCATACAAGTAATTAAATGATTAATTGGACACATATTTGTACTTGTAAACTTTAACATTTTCAAATGCATGAAATCTACAAATGGCTTCATTGACTAATAAAAAAGAATAAGAGAATAGAGAAACAGATCAATTTAGGCATGTCATTGTGTTTCAATATCACTGGGTTCTTAATGAGCAAATGTTCTTTCAAGTTATATGACTGCATTAAGAAAAAATTAGATCAACATTATGGTCTATTCCCAGTAGATGATTAAATTGCTAATGAACAACTACAAAGCATTTGAGAAGTATAATCCTTTTTTTTATATAGACTTTAAAAGTTTCCCTTATATTTGCAAAACCCATAATATAAACATGCTTTTAAATTAAGATTTTAGGTTTAATTTTTAGACCTTAATATTTTTAGGCAACTTACTGAAAGGGAGAAGATATTTGCCAATTATATATTTGATAAGAGGTCTTAATTTAAACCCATTAGGGTTTTTCTATTAAAAACATGTCATTGTAAATTGACAATTCAAAACTCTCTCTAAAAGTCAATATATCTTTCCAAAGACTTTTGTTGTGTCCTAAAACTTTCAATCCCTTTGTTGAGCCTGAAAGATGCAAATAATAATAAAAGAAATCTTTTTAAGAGAAAAATATATACATTAGAACTTAGGTGTTTTCAAAGATTTAAAAAAACTAAGGAGCTCTTTTTATATGAAACAGGCAATTTATATTAATTGGAGAATCAGGAGATTTCTCAGAATAGGTGGAATTTAAGTTGGGTTTATTCATTCAATAAACATTTCCTAAGCTTATAAATACATGATGCATGCCTGGTATAGTAACAATGTAGCCTGGGCCTCACAGATCAGAAGAGGACAGTAACTACCAGGCAGGTTCCAGCAGATACGCCCAGTGCAGATCAGTAAGTGTGGGGGCCGGCACCGGACACACAAGGGCACATGAAGATAACAAACGGTCCCAATGACTCTCTCTGCTCTGATTTATGTTCTTACTATTTAACAACTTTGATATCAAATCACATTTTTTTTCTTTTCCTTTAACATTAAAATATTTCAGACGTTAGTTATGAGTGGACTGTTTTTTAAAAATTTCAAATTAAGTTCAGTGATTGATACTATAAAAATTTAAGTTGTGCTTTATTTAGGACACAAAAAACTCAAACAATTGTAATTCTAACATATATATGCCAACAGATAAAAAAAAGAAATTATTTTATATACAAAAGAGGTAGGTGGTTTATGTACCAGCATCTTATTTTATATTCTCTGGGACACCTAGAAAAAATGCCATAAACATATTAGATCCCAAATTAAGATTTAGTGTGAATAAATAATTGAAAAAATGTAAATAGAAAACTAAAATCATATTTTTAATTGGAAATTATACTTACATGATGCCTTCTCTTTGAAAAGACCTGGAGTGATCATAAAAATAAAAAATAAATCACCTTGAGTTCCAATTCTTGACAAAGGGAAAATGCTTCTACTGGTTATATTGGCCCCCAAAACAAGGCCACTCTGCCCATAACTTGCCAGCATATATGGACCTTCTCCAAGCCCTATTGAAATACAAGTGAGAGAATTATAAATTGGCATAGAATTTTTACATTTTAAGCTATCATTTCAATGGGATAAATTTTAATAACAAAAGCTACTCCAAAACTTACTGCACACTTAAACATTAGTCACTAATAAAATAGCTGAACTCTTTACAAAAATATATACTATAATTATTTGGAATATATATATATACATATATATATACATATATATATACATAGTTATGTAATTTAGAATATATAAACACATGGATATATATATTTCTGCACCTCAAATTTTCCCACATATGTGAAGAACTTTGTCTAGTTAACCTTCTACTCTAATATTCCAAGATTCTAATCTACTCTCAATTAGCAGAAATTTATTTATCGATCAATAGCCAGGTATTCTGATAGTCTTCTAAAAATAATTTCTCCCTAATAGGTTACATTGCATGATAACAGAATTCACAGACGTGATATATAATATTTTGCTGTTCTAGGAATTATTGAATTTCACCAGTGAGGCATGTCTACAAAAAAGAAAATAATGAAGAAAATAGATCCAGAGACATGGAAGCATAGAACAGATTGACAAATCTCGAGGATGGTGGTAGAGAGATTAACCAAAGAACTTATCTGTGTATATGCATAACCCATGGACACAGACAATAGGGCAGTAGGCCTTGCGGGGAGGGAGTTGTGTGGAGGGGGTCAATGGAAAGAGAAAAGGGGGACATCTTAATACTTTCAACAATAAAGATAAATTTTTAAAAAAATGAAGATGAAGCTCAACAGAGAAATCAAAGATCTTTTTATTTAATGCTATCATTTTCCATACACTTAAATAGTTCCATATAAAATAGAAAATATTTGCTATAGTTTGTATAGAACCAAACCTGAAGCTCAATCTGAAAAATTTTTCTGCAAATTTAATCTTATAAACAGAAGAATATATATTGTAAATAAGTTTGCTAATATTTAAAAATATAAATGAGTTATATTTTATGATAATACGATCAAATTAACTTCAACCCAATCCTATGTGAAGTTTATTCTGAATCATCAAAATTAAGTTAAAAATTATCAGCAGTATACCTTTTACAGACATATGTGTATTTTAGGTTATAAGTTATGTAAAATGCTAATATATATGTAGCATGTGGTATCAAAAAAGATTAATCTGGTTACTCTCATCACATTTCACTTTCATTCTATTTTCTAATTTTTAATCTCAAGGACAATTTTCCTTTCCCAGCCTACTGTTAAGATGGAGGGAAGAAAATATTTAAAGAAATCCAAGGACAAGGTCGTTTCCCTTTCAGAATGAAGACCAGACCTGAGAGAAGAAAAGAAAATCATTGGATTAGAGGTCAAAATCTTTCAAGTAGAAAGGAGAGCAAGAATCAAAATTTTCACCATTAGGACCAGGAGAAGAGGCAGGGTCTCATAGAATAAGTTATCTTCAAGCGTTGTCCCCTCCACTGACTCATCAGCTGGGACACCTTGCCTTTGAACTGCTGGGGACACTTATAAGCCATGAGGAAAAGAGCTTGCTAAGGGAATTGACACGTTGGGCGGAGAGGAGACTTGAAAGAACTTTGCCCCCACACTAAGACAGAGCTGAGCAGGGACAGTGGAGAATTTCTGAGCAGTGCACACCCCACTGCTGTTACAATGTACAGTGTTTCTCTATGAGCCCAAGTCAATAAGAACCAAAGAAAACTAAATCTTTAGTCTGCACCACCTACTGAATTGTTTTCTAGGAAAGACGAGAACAACATAAACTTCCAAGATGTGATATCCTTCAATTTATAAATATGTCAATTTGTATAAATACAGGGGCAGGTAAAAGTAGGTTACCAATAATAAAAGATAGATAGATAGATAGATAGATAGATAGATAGATAGATAGATAGATAGATAATAGATAGATGATAAATAGATAATACAAGAAAAAAATCTGTGTTTCAAGTACTCACAACTGCAAACTTACTTTTGCCCACCCCTCTATGTAAATAATGTACAAATGAGTAGCTAAATATGTATATTATAATGAGATACAATTCAAAATGAAGAAGACATATACAACTACAACTTAAGGGTTTGAAGACTCTCATGGATATTCAACATAAGAATAGGGGAAAGGCCCAGCCGGTATGCCTCAATGTTTGAGCATGGACCCATGAACCAGAAGGTCACGGTTCAATTCCCCATCAGGGCACATGCCCAGGTTGCAGGCTCGATCCCCAGTAGGGGGTGTGCAGGAGGCAGCTGATGGATGATTCTCTCTCATCATTGATGTTTCTATCTCTTTCTCCCTCTCTCCCTTCCTCTCTGAAATCAATAAAAATATGTATATTTTTTAAATGAATAGGAAAAAGGAAATAGACAAATGAACAAAATCTCTGCCCTACTGCACAAGTCCCTTGCTACAGCAGTCTGAAGAGATAACTGCCACCTGAGAAATCCTTTTGTATAAAAATCAAACGCTCCTGAGTTGACTCTCAGTTGATTGATATCTTGTGCCTGGATTGATTTCATGCATTTCACCAACAATTGAGAGACACAAGTCATTGACTTCATCATTAATTTTCTGCAGGAAGAAGAATAATTTCACCACCTACCAAAAGCAATCATTTCCTGCAGTGATTTTTTAAACATAGTATTAAGCATATCCTATCAAGAAAACACTGAACACAAAGTGTGTACAACAGTTTTTTAGCGGAGTTGTGAAGTCCTTGCTTATTTATGGCAATAACAATAAAATATTTATATTTTAGTAAATGCCATAAAATGAACATGAAGATAGTATATACAGTCTTGTGGGGGATGCAGGAAGAGACTGAACAAAAATCATGCACCTATGGATGAGGACAGTGGGGGGGGGGTGAGGGCGGAGGGGGGGGGAATGGGTGGAGGGGAGCTATGGGGGGAAAAAGAGGAACAACTGTAATAATCTGAACAATAAAGATTTAATTTTTTTAAAAAAAGATTATTGAAATAATCTCAGCTGTAACCTCTTAATTCGTCTGCCTTTTTTAAAAAATTTCCTGTAACAGAACCACAATTATTTATTTCTGCATGTCTTAAATAATAATTAAGAATTTTAATAAGATAGTGTCCATGGTGTGATAAGTAAATAGAGAAGTATGTCAGCTATGAATACCCAAAGAAGAGTAGGCAAATTTACAATAGCTCTGAAATCATTTGGGATGAAAAAAATTAAGAATAATCATTTTAAATTATTTTTCTGTACTGCTATCAACAATATTATATCCCGTCAAGCATCCATTCTATCGCATTATTTTCACAAACTCTTACTCTCCGATGCAGATGGATTCTTTTCCCTGTTACTTTAATCATGGAGAATAGACTCCCCTGTCACTTCACTGAGTCCATCGGTGTCTCATGAAGGCCAAATGCCTCATGTTCACCCTCTGAATATGACCAATATTATTAAAAATGAAACTAAAAGAACGGGTTTGAAGAATGTGTAACACATTAGAGGAAAGAACCATCAGTAGACGCGCACAGACTTGTTGACAGAAAGGAAAATGTACGAAGTAAGAAGAGGCAGAAGGTCAATTCTCAGAAAATTCTGCTTCTGGATCCAAGGCCTCCGGAAGGACCATGAGAAAGCACAAGGCACAGGTGGAGGCTTTCACAGCAGAACTGCGTGAGGCAGCAATGCTTACGCGAAGAAGTTATTGGAGTGTTTTCTTTTGTCTTTTTTTTTTATTGGGGTGACACTGGTTAATAAGATTATATAGGTTTCAGGTGTACATTCCTATGATACATGATCTTCATATTGCATTGTGTGCCCACCACCCAAAGTCAAATCATCTTCTATCAAATATATATATATATACCCTTTACCACACCACTTTCTTCCCTCTGGTAGCCATCATACTGTTGTCTGTGGAGTGTTTTCTTTAATCGGTATCTGTGTACACTGTGCAGAGTGTATGATAACAACGTGTGGTGATCATTCTTAGACTGGGATGTGTTAACCAGACACTAGGCAGTGTAGCATGGAGGTCCAGCTCCTTGGTTCTGAACTCAGATTGCTTACAAATCCCAGTTTACCACATTTTGGCTAAGTGACTTTGGCCAAATTATTTACCCCTCTGTTCTCCAATTACCTCCTCTATAAAGTGTTAATAACAATGTATATGGTACAAGCATATTTTGAAGCTTAAATTATAAAGTAGCTAATACAATAAAAATTATTATTATTACTGTCATAAATATTAGACAATCAGTCTCATTTAAACATGAATTCCAAAGGACTGATGTGGAGTATGGGTGTGTTTTAAATCCTGAACAGGAAATATTTTTTTTAACGACCACAGAATATTTTTAATGTTTGATTGTTTCCTCTATCAAACTTCCATAACTGTATGTAAACAACCAAACACTAAAATATTTATTTTCTTTTTAATTTAGCATCTCCATTTCTCTAAAATTTTCTGGTCTCCTTTGTATTGTAGTTGACAACTTCTCTCTGGCTCAATAAAGCACCAAAAATGCCTTTGATTGGTTGCTTGGTTGTGGTTGTTTTTTAGTGGCTTAGGGTTTCCTACAACTATTACTCTACTCTTTCCATCATGGGTTCATATTTTCTCCAGTCTCTGACAAAATAGGCACCTCCTAGATCATCTTACTTTTCTGAAATTAGTGATAAGTGGCTGCGCCTTCCTCATTAAACAGGTTTGACAAAAAGCAGGCTCCAATCTGCCAACTTCTGGTGCTTTCCCTGAGAATATAATTTTGTCTCAGAGCTTCTAGAACTTAGTAACAGCCAGCACCATCTGCTAGGCTTCTTACTGCAAATGTGGATGCTTTTTGGAGCTAGGAGATTTTCATCATTATTATTAAATTAATATGTTCTCATTCTTATAATATTTAAATAATTATTTGTGCCCTAACTTATGACTATATAAATTCCTTTTATTATTATTATTATTACATCTATAATTTGTTTCTTTTTTCTACAACATAATAAAAGTTTGCATAATGTTCATTTTTATACCTAATGGTAAAAGGTATACATGTGGTCTATGTCTCTCTTTCATTTTACCAAGTATTTTAACAAAAATACTTAGAAATTTAGATAAATTTTAGAAGGCAAAGGCTTTTATTGAATTACAAGCCAAATTATGAACTACTCATACTTTGTTCCAGCAAAGTTGTCTAAAAACTTTTAATCTGAAGATACATTAAATACAATATTATAGTGATATTCTTTAACTGTCACATACCTTCATTGAAATAGTCACAATCATGTGCTAAAAGAAAAAAGAGAAGAAATATTAGCCTCTATAGGTACCTGACCACTTACCTAAATGTGTGCAAGATATTGCCATGTGTTTATCAATGACCAAGCAAAAGAACATTGAAGTGACATCATTATAAAGTCTTCAGCAGACTAACCATCTGCACAAGTACATAATAAGTTTAGAGTCAAATTTAAAAGCAATTCAAAATGATGTTTTAAAAAAATATGTTTCTTATAATCAGAACAGAGAAACTTCATAGCCATCAGAGGAATAGAGGAAAACACCTTACCTGAGGACGGCATATAAATAAATTATAGTTCACATGTTGAAGTGACAACAGTCAAACACAGAACAGAAAACATTATCTCAAATGTTTCTGTTTGTAAATGCTTTAGCTATACTAAAATCTATCTGCATTGTCAAAGGAATATACAATTTAGTCATCTTAAAGCTATTCTATTTCCATGAGTTCTATGGTATTAGTTCTATGAGAAGACAATTAATATGCTCTCCTTACGACGTTCCCACCTAATGATGATGTTCTAAGTGGGACACTCACCACAAACAGTAGCGGACCTCCAGTGAACCGATACCCCTTCCTGACAACACTTATACGCATACGCTGCCACGCTTGTGCATAAGCACTCACAGTCCCCACCGAGATTGCAGTTACAAGTGTCTTCATGGCAATTTTTGGCAAAAGAAGTAACATCAATCTGAAAAATGAGGTAAAAATCAATCAATTTCAGTAGCTACTAACTATAATTGAGGAAAATTCTAAGGAAAAACTAACTGGTAAATTTATAAAATTTGATATTATCAGCTTATCACTGGCACCTAGAGAGTCCTCAATATCTCAGACCTCTATAGTGCTCACAAGAGAAAGAAATTGATTAGGCAAATGTAAGATCAAAGAACTAGCAAAACATGTAATGGGATTAACATACCAATATAATTTCAACATATGCACATGGCATTTAAAAAGTTCTGTTACCCATGGTACTTTTACTTGACTTTTATGGATATCTTAAGCAATTACATTTCTAAATAAGTTACATTCCATCTTGTGATACACTTCTAAAACCATTTTAAATGTGCTCCTAGAAATACTTTTAAACTATACTAGGGGTTGAGGAAGAGCATGCTTATTTGCAATATTCTCTGAAGAAAAACAAATGCAGCTTTGATCAAACTTTTATGGCTGTGATGATGTATGCAAAGAAATGCTTCATAAACGAGTAGAGATTCCTGCAAATGTATGCTGTTAAATAAGATGGTGTGGGAAGAGAGTAAATCAACTAAATGCATAACTTTTACAGAAAAAACAAACTACCAAATTTGTCTTCCTAACCATGGGTAGCTAAACTTTTTGTCTCAATGTTATAAATGCAACAGTGCCCATTCAAATGTGAAGATTAGTAAAGTATTCATTTACCACATTGCGACAAGGAGCAAAAACATCGCTGTACAAAATGGAGCATTCTTTCTTGGCATAAGGAAATTTGTTCTGATGTGCCTCACAGGGTTTAAATAATTCATGTGCGTTTTCACACTGCGGAAAATGTTAAGGAAGAAAAGGAAGTTTTTAGGGGTGATCTGTGAAGCAGAAACCAGAGTAACCAATGCTGACTGCATCCATGACAAACACAGCTAATATATCCTCATTCTGCCAGACAGGCTGTACCTAAAGCACAGAGCTCAGCCAGCACAATGTTCATAGCATGCATTATTTTTGAAAACAACCAAACATACTGTGAAAATCATAGGAGTGTTTGGGTGGGGCAGGGGAGGTAAGAGATCAACCGAAGGACTTATATGCATGCATATAAGCATAACCAATGGACACAATACACTGGGGGGTTGCGGTGAGGGCATGTGCTGGGGGGTAGGGGAGGCTGGGGGAAGGTCAATGGGGAAAGAAAAAAACAAAAGGAGACATATGTACTACTACCTGTAATACTTTAAACAATAAAATAAAATTAAAAATAAAATAAAATCATAGGACTATTAGAGACAATAGAGGTAAATAATTTTCCAATTGTCTTAAATGAGGCATTTAAATGATTAAGATCAAAATGCAAAATGCGGCATTTAAATGATTAAGATCATTACATGAGCAAAGGATTCTCTTCCCTTTATTTTTCACCTCTTTCATTTCTGTCGCATGCCATCCTCTGAGGAGTTGTACATGCTCGTGTCAGCAGGCGCACCGCCCATATACTCAGCAATGTGTCTCAGCCTCTTCTGATCTACATCCCTGACACCGCCCCGGGCAAGGTCATCAATGGTCTCCTCATTGCTAAATATAAAGGGAGTTTCACAGGCTTCATCTCACTTGACCTTTTTTGCTACCTTTGATTCTGTTTATTACTTTGCCCTTTTTAAATGTCTCTCCTCATTTGATTTTGGTGGCACCATTTTCTGGGGGGGTTTCCTCATTGGCTGCTACTTCCCATTCTCCTTCACCCTTCCTTCTTTGAACACCTTGACCTTCAAACTCCTCTTTTCCACACTCTATTCACTTCTCATGGCTTCAACACCCTGAATACACTTGTAACTGCCAAATCTGTTTCCAGCCCGGATCTCTTTACTGAATCTAAAAACTGGGCATCTTCACAAAAATATCTCTGTCACTTCCCTCTCACCGTATCCAAACCTACTTATCTCTGCACCATTGTCCTGTGCTCACCGTCCCCCACCACCCAATCTCCACTCTGTCCTGCCTCGGGGAAGAGTACCCGCACCTATCCAATAAGCCACAAAGACAGAAGACTACTTTCTTGAATTCTCCAGACTCATCCTTCCTAATATAATCTTTCGTAATATTTGTCTAATACACAAATAATTTAACCTCCTTCAGCCTCAGTTTCTCCATTTATAACATGAAGACAATGCCAATTACATTGCATGGTTGTCACAAGAATTATATGAAAAGATAAATGTTAAAGCTTTGTCCAATGTGAGTTACTACACGAATATTACATAAAAATAGTATTACCCAAATAAATGTTCCCATAAGAATAAAATTATTTAGTTCTAAGATATATTTTCAACTTACCTGCCCTAATGCCCAGCTATCTCCAAACACCTGGGCATTTCTCACTTCTATGTTATTAGATGTGGTCATGTCATTTGAAGTACATTTGTCAAAGTTTCCACATAAGCCTGATATTTTGTTCTAAAATAAAAGAAAATTACTAAAAAATATTCTATACTCACTTTAACATTTAAGGACACATAGTAACTAAAATATTTTAAATATTTAAGATAGACATTTTAAGAATTTCTTCAATAACCATTTACAATGTGGTATGAAACTCCTCCTTTTTGAAACATTGTAAATGAGAGAGAGAGAGAGAGAGAGAGAGAGAGAGAGAGAGAGAGCGCAAAGGTGGAGATTTATTGAAGAACAAGTGCAGACTCCCACGAGGGGAGGGGAAAAGGGTCCCCCTAGCTAATTATATTTAACAATTATTTTTAAATTCTCAAAAATGTTCTACCATCCCCCAAATTTTTATCTTTCCACATTTACCAATGTTTTAGCATTGATGAACCCAATAGAATAAGTAACTTGAAAAAGGCTAATACAAACATTACATTTGTGTGTATTCATATTTACATAAAATTTTAATGATGAAAGCCCCACCTCCTGATATGTTTAAGGTTTTGTAACACTATAAATGTTGAAACAACAAAATAATTTATTTTTCTCCCTATTAGACTGAAAAGCCAAAACATTAAAAATATGAGAAAAAATTAACTTTAATATTCCTATATCATGCCATCAAGAGATACAATGACTAAAATCTAAATTTTACCTAATTTTATCAAAATCATTATGGGTTGTGAAATTATTATTGAAAGTACCATATGGATTATTCACATCAACAATACCCATTGCATTTTCTCAAATAATGTGTAAAATTTTACTCTGAGGAAAAGGAGGTGGACTAAGAATACAGGGAAGAAATTTTCATAAACCATGGAAATCCTCCTTAAAATTTTAAAACTAAGCAAACTGAGCTTTCTTGGTGTGCTGAAGGGTGGACTATAGCCCTTCATTAGTGATGAAGCAGACTGTCCGTGTCTTCAGCAAGGCTGACAATAACCCTAGGATTACAGCTGCCAGGCCACTGCTGACCACATTGTCTCTGCTCTCAGAAGCCACTACATCTATCCGAAGACTGGACAATCCACCATTGGGGGCAGGGCAGGGGGAGATGCAGAAAACTAAATGGTCAATTTGTTTCCAAAAAGTAGGGAAAGGAAGATACATGATGAAAAATGGCAGAGGAAAATAGTTAAAGACATATGACCATTATGAAATTATGTCAACTTCATTAAAGAAATGCAAGAAACCAGCAAACACCAAGAAATAGATTTGGGGGCTTTCTCTCACCTAGGAAAAAGAAAATGACTTCAATATACAATCATATCTTAAATTTACAACATATTAAAATATTTTAAAATATATATATTTTTATAGTTTTATGAGGATATGCTTACCATTTTTTCTTTATTTACCACAAATCATATCCATGTCTCAATTTCAATTTCAGATAAACTGAATTCTTATAAATACATCAATATATCAAAACACAACAATATATCAATTTAAACTACTTAATAACATTTTAAATATTTAAAATAATAAACATATTTAATAATGTTTAATAAAATACGTAATAAAAGACAATGTTTAAAACAACTTAAATATAATTACCAAAATGGTAAGCATCCAAGATTGAATATTAAATCATGAATGGATAAAACAAACTAGTACATCTATACTACAGAATACTACTCAGTAGACTAAAGGAACAAACTATTAATTCATTCAACAATATGAATGAATCTTAAATGTATTTTGCCAAATCAAAGAAGCCAGACCCAAAAGACTACAGATTGCATGATTTCATTTATATTATATTATATCCGGAAAAAGCAAAACTCTAGAAATGGAAAATAGATCAGTGGTTGCCAAAGCTTAGGGAATAGAGGTAGGAGTTGGCAGTAAAGAGCCAACCTGGGAGAAATTTTGGAGTTGATGGATTTGCTTTATATAAGACTGTGGTGGTAGATATATAACCCCAGGTGTTTGTTAAAATCTGTACAATTGTAAATCATAAGAGTAGTTTTTTCTTTTACTTTTTAAAAATAATTTAACTATATATAAATTTAAAAATAGATCCAGGATATGGAGGGAAAGATGGAGTGCAGATTGTAACTAATGAATCAAACTGTATTACAAACATATCACAAAACCATGCTGAAGAGGGTGGGAAGAAAGAAGCTGACCTAAGTAGTTTTGGAAAACTGGATATTGTAAGGTTAAAGACAAAAAGAACTGTATACAACGATATACTTTAGTTGGTAAAGTGGTTCTTCACTGAAATATGAGTTAGTAATTCTGAAAATATAACCCATTTCTTTAAAAAAGACATTAATCATTTTATTTCCACAAAACATTAAAAGGTGCATGTAATTTCATATTTTGCATCTCATTTGGATTGACCTACCAAGTAGGTTGACCTACCTTCCACTGTGGTCCAATTTTGATATGAATGGTTGTCTTTTTATCCCAAAGAATAGTGATATCTTTGTCTGGAAAGTATACCACCATGTAGTAACCTGCCTTCCAAAGCTGGTATGTAGGTTCATTTTCCAGAAAAAAACCTGATTGTTTCTTTAGAAATAATAATAATGATTTTAAAAAAGTAAATTCATTGTTCTCAAAATGTAAACATTAAATTACTATTTACTAATAAGTATATATACTAGTATTTTTGCTCAGCCCTTCTTTCTGAATTCTATAGTAAAAGACAAAACAAATGCATAAAGTAGGAAACACATAAAATTGGTTATGAGACACAAACTGCTGAATGGGCTCAACGTGGATAAATGAGCCAAAAGGGAAAGGTATTTCAGTTATAAAAAAAAAAGCATGGACATAGGATAAATTAAGACAATATACCAACTGACTCAGAAATTCTATATTGATGATGAATAAATATGACTGAGTGCTAAAAATATATTACTTTACCTACAAACATACATAATTGGAAAATAGAAGCATAAAGTGTGTGTATGTATATGTACACACACACACACACAAATATGAAAGAGTGAGAAAGAGAAAATGGGGACTGAGGAAGGCTTCTTGCAAGGGGTGGATTACGAACTGATCTGTAAGAGGCCATACATAGAAATTACAGAGGGCCAGAAATGAGAATGCAGAAAGAAATTATTCCAAGCCAAAGGAATCACCTGAATAGGGACTTAGAGGCAGGGAAGTTCAAGATTTGGCCAGGACTAAGGAGAGCACCAAAGGGCAGGGGTCCTCAAACTTTTTAAACAGGGGGCCAGTTCACTGTCCCTCAGACCGTTGGAGGGCCGGACTATAGTTTAAAAAAAAAACTATGAACAAATTCCTATGCATACTGCACATATCTTATTTGAAGTAAAAACAAAACAAAATGGGAACAAATACAATATTTGTATTTGCATGTGGCCCGCGGGCCGTAGTTTGAGGACCCCTGGTAGAGCATGGATTCTGGGACAAGCGTAGCCTGAGACCCTTTGCAGCCTCATTACCCATAAGGACAAGGACTGTTATTCCATGGATAAATTGTACTGAATAGAGGCTTTTGAAGAGGAAAGTGACAGATCATATTTGTATATTAAAAGAAAATAAGTTTTATGTTAGGAAGGATCACAGTAGGAAGAAACTAGAAATGGAACACATTGGGAAAATTTAGTGCCCTTAGCCTCTGCAGAGGTTCTCAACCTGTGGGTCGAGAATAATGAAAATACATCCTGCATATCAGATATTTACATTACAATTCATAACAGTAGCAAAATTACAGTTATGAAGTAGCAACGAAAATAATTTTATGGTTGGGGGTCACCACATGAGGAACTAACTGTATCAAAGGGTCGCGGCATTCGGAAGGTTGAGAACCACTGCGAGTCCAGTGAGAATATGCAGTGGTCTTTATGAACAGGGTCTAGTCCCTACAAAAGATTACATTGAATCTGACATTGAAAATAACTCATCTAATAATTTCAAAATTACACGGTTGCATCAAATTAAGTAAGACAAATATTTCCAGAGCAAAATAAAAATTATGAAGGAGATATGCAATCTTTTGGTTATTTATTATTCTCACCCCCAAGTAATAACAAAAGCATACTTTAGAAATACTACACCATGGTAAACACTTATAAATATTCCATAGGACAGATTAAATAAACTTAATCATATCCATAAGAGTTTTCAGTCTCTTAGATGAAATTCATACTTACAAGTGTTCAGTGTATTGGATATAGCAGTAGATACTGTGTAACCTACATATTGTTAATGGATTTTACCTAACCTCATTTCTTTCTACTCCCAAGTGCCAAGCTGAAGTTCGGGGCAAGGCCCTGGGTGCCTCTGAGGATCTGAACTCAACCTGGGAGTATCCTTGTGCCCAAGTGAGAAAGGCATCAATATATATAAAAGCTTAAGTGACCAAACAACTGAATGACCGGTTGACTGGATGCTATGATGCACACTGACCACCAGGGGGCAGACGCTCAATGTAGGAGCTACCCCCTGGTGGTCAGTGCACTCCCACAGTGGGAGCGCCACTCAGCTGACTGATAGATGCCAGATACTGGGCTCATGGCTGGCAAGTGCAGCTACGGAGGCACAAGCCTCTCTCCATGGCAGTGCTACCTAGTGGTGGTGGCAGGTGCAGCGGGGCCAGGATGAGTGGGAGTGACACAGCGCCTGGCTCGGGCTCAGGCTCCTCCCAGGCCACCTGCCGCTTCGCCACTACTACACCCCTCAGGGGATCCCAGATTGCGAGAGGGCTCAGGCCAAGCTGAGGGACCCCCCCAATGCACGAATCCATGCACCAGGCCTCTTGATGAATGATAAAAGGAAAAAATACCATGATAGGTCAAGGGAAAACTACAAGAGAAAGGAAAACATGTTCCTGTTTTAACAATGGGCCTGCATTTTCATTTTTCATTAGGCTCATAAAATGCGTAGCCTGCCCTGGTCCCCAGTCAATCTCTGCCATAAACCTATTTCTATTGTTTTGATTACACTTTTCAGTACCTTTCTGCTATCTGATTTGTTTGCAGTTTTAGTATCTGTCTTCCCCTCAGTTGATTGTCAGCTCCTTGAAAAATGTACTTTGTCAACTCATGGCAGTATCTTCAGCTTCTAGATCAAGCCCTGATTCATTAATTTTTAGCACCTTCCTGTATTGGCCTGTTCCTGGGTCTCACCTTCCAGCCTGATCAGCAACAAGTAAAGCATCTAATGGGGCTTATGGCTCCATTTCAATCATGAGATACGCTTCCGAAAATTTTCCTATTAAAGTTCCTTGACTGACTGACATACATTAGAACATAAAATGAATTTTTGGATAAGGCAACTTATTAGACTTCCTTCAGGTTGGTGCTGCACTAATTATCCTGATGAAAAAGCACATCTTCTCTATTTGCCTGCAGGACAGTTTTCATTAGACAGGACAGGTTACTACCACACAACAATCGTCTCTGATCAAAAGGAGATGCATAGTCCTTTTGTTTCAGATTAGGAAGGAAGAATGCTTCTCGGAGAGCATGGTATTATGAATTGCCCAAAATAGAGAACTCCACTTTATGTGAGAATCACAGCACTTTACACTAACTCTAGTGATCTTATTAAATGTAAAGAATTAACCCTGGCTGGTGTGGCTCACTTGGTTTAAGCATTGTCCTGTATGCCAAAAGGTGGTAGGTTCCATCCTCAGACAGGGAAAGTATGAGGAACAACTGATTGATGTTTCTCTCTCCCCCTCTCTCTCTTTCTTGCTCTCTCTAAGGTCAATTAGAAAGTAAAAATAAAAATAAAATGAATGTGAAGAATTACAACTTTTAAAGTACAGGTTAAATTTATAAAAAGTTTATATCTTACATCTATAATAATAAAAGGGTAATATGCTAATTAACCAGACGTCCTTCCAGGCGTCATTCCCAACAAAGCTGGGGCTGGAGGGAAGCCAGCCTGGGTCCTGGGTGCCTGCAGGTGTCCAGAGGGAAGCCAGCCTGGGTCCCAGGTGCCAGAGGGAAGCTGGTGCCGGCAGCCAGGAGAAGGAAGGCCTACTCTTGCACAAATTTCATGCATCAGGCCTCTAGTTTAAATAAAAGTAGAAATGAGCATTTATTGGGGAATAAAAAGAGGTTTATTTTCTTTGGCTAGATGAGCAATTCATTTGCCGTAAAGTAAATGGTACTTATTTTCACTTTTGATGTTCAAGAACTATATTAGTGGGGGATTTTTTATGGTCAAATTATCTTTATGACCTTTCCTCATCACCTGCCTGTGGGTGAAAATTGGATTTGAAAATTACACAGATCTGTAATTACCACTTCAAAAATGTGTTAAACTGTCTTTATAAAAGCATTATTTTCTCTTCAGGTTTCTTTTCTTTTTTTTTTAAACACATCCTTGTTCTTAGAGAGAACCTTCATCTATAAATGAATATCTACTTGATGGTTATAGCAAACTGTAGTAATTACTACAAAAGGATGTCAACGTGATTATAGAAACTCTGTTTTGTCCAAAGCTTGAGTGCTGCCTGGCTGGTCTCAATGTCTCAATGTTTCTGACTGAGATGTAAGCTATGTTCTGGGGCGGGGTGGGGAACCTTTTTCTGCCAAGGGCCATTTAGATATTTATAACATTATTCATGGGCCATACAAAATTATCACTTAGAAATTAGCCTGCTATATTTGGTCAAATATTTAAATAACTCACCCCTAATGCCTTAGCAGAGCCAGATCGAATGATTTCGAGGGCCTTATACGGTCCACAAGCCAGGTGTTCCCCATCCCTGTTCTAGGGCACTGGTTCTCAAACGTAAGTATGCAAAACAATTTGGGGCACCATTAAAAATAGATTTCCATTCTCAACCTCAACATTCTCATTACCAAGGTGAACCCAGGGACCCCCTTTTATAATAAACTAGAGGCCCAGTGCACAGATTGGTGTACCAATGGGGTCCCTCAGCCTAGCCTGTGCCCTCTCACAATCCGGGACCCCTCAGGGGATGTCAGAGGCCCGGGGCACAAATATGGCCTGATCCCCACAGGCCAGGCTGAAGGACCCCGCCAGTGCATGAATCTATGCACCGGGCCTCTAGTATGCATGTAAGATCTTTGGTTAATCTCTTCCCACCCTCCCCACTCCCTGCTTCCCTCCGAGATTCATTAGTCTGTTCCATGGTTTCATGCCTGTGCATTGAGCGTCTACCCCCCCTGGTGGTCATTATGTGTCATAGCTACTGGTCAAACAGTCAAATAGTCGTTCAGTAGCTTAGGCTTTTATATATATAGATATTTCAGATGCAGAAATTTTGTAGGCCAAACTTTGAGAAACACTGTTCTAAAATCTCAGAGGACACTTTTTAAGGGCCATATGTCCAATCATGTCATTTCTCTACTCCAAAATTTCTTACTTGTAAAATAAGTTCAAATGTCTTACACCATTCGAGACCTTCCATGATCTGGAACCAGCCTCCTTGTCTACTGCCCCTGCCCTCATGGCCACTGCATTAAAGTCAATCTGGACACTTCTCCCTGAGTCCCTCTGCCATACCCTCCCTTCCAGTGTCCCCAAACACTTCAACTAAACGTAACCACTTGGAGTTCTTTAAACATGCCATTTTATCCTTCAACTCTGGTTCTTTCCTCTATATTGATTGCCTTCCTACTCTCTCTCTTTACCTGGCTAATACCTACTCATCCTTTATGACTCAGTTCAAATCATTACATCCAGAACATGTCTCTGAGCCTTCAAAAATAAGGAGGGTAAAGAAGAGGAGAGGAGCCATTTCTTGAAGTTCATTATTTAGTTTAATCTTCACATGAACTTAAGAAGTAGAATCACCCCAAATTTACAAATGGGAAAGCTACAGTTTGCCCAGAGTGACACAGCTAGCAGGTGATAGAGTAGGGATTCCAAGTTGAGTACTGACTAACTTCAGAGTCTATGCTCTTAACACCTACCCTAAACACCCAAGGTTGGTTTAGGTCTTATTCCTAGGGGTTCCCATACTATCCTGTACATATTCATGCCATGCATAACACATCACACTACACATCCTTACTTAGTTGAATATATTCCTCACCTTAGAAAATATCCTTAACAGTGAAAGCATAGTGACTTTTCACTGTTTCAATCTCAATAATTAACACAGATTTTGATATATAGTAGACATAAGCATGAATGAATGAATGAATGAATGGATGAATGAATGAATGAAAGAAATGTATTCATTCTTTCAAACTGAGCAGGCTCCAGAATGCAAGAATGAACAGGGTAACAGTGATTCTAATTCTCACATAACTCATAAACAAATAGAAAAGACAGACTACACTCCTAATTTCACTAAAGTAGGATACATGAAGAGGAGATCCTGAAAGAGACAAAATGAGACCTGTCACACAAGAATAACTTAATGGAAAGGTTGAAGGTTGTTCCAGGTATGAGCAATGATAATTAGGAAGAAACAGAAGTGAGAGAAGAACACAGAGCCCTTGAAGAACTGATAAAAGCCCCACCTTCTGGAACCTGGGCCAGAAGCAGAAAGTGATGAGAAGTAGGTAAGGAGAGGTGGCAGTGGTCAGATAGGTTATGGGGGGAAATTGGATTTGTAAGGAAATGGAAGCCACTTAAAGTCTTGAAGCACTGGAGTGACAGATTAGATTTCCATTTTAGGAAAACCACCCTGACTGTAGTGTGGCAGGATCGATGAGAGGACATCGGGAGTTTAGTTGGGAACATGTTGAAGTACTCTAGGTAATAGGTGACTGTTGCTAAGCCAGAGTGATAACCATGGGAATGAAGAAAAGATAAAAGAATTAGAATATGGGGAATTAGAGTGTAACCAAAAGAGACAAAGTCAAGTATGACTTACTGTAGCCACATAAAAATAGCCAAGAAAATTCAAAATCTAGTAACCATTTACAGGGAAAAAGTAGCCTAATTGTTTATATTTTATTTTCAGTATCCTTAGTACAAATTATAATGATCCTAAAAGAAATAACTCACTAACCTCTTTGTCAGGAGTATCATTCAGGTAAATTTCAGTGTCCCCAACTGAAATCAAAACACTTTTAGAACAAACAATATCGTTGTCAAAGCATTTCTTGTTCTGGGCAATGACAGATATATCGGCTTCATCTTCACTCTGCAATGTCAATAATATTACATTAATACAGTTGTATACTATACATAATTTTTTGCTATTTTCATTAACAAATCTTAAAGACCAAGATGTACAGTGGTATGTGTTGAAACTGAAATACAACTTACCTCTAAAATAAAGTTCATTTTGATCTAATACTATGAAAAATATATCAAGATAGCTTAATGTTTAAACATTTATCTCTAATATTTTCTGTTAATTTTTTTTCTAGCAAAGCTTTTTCCATCTTATAATAATACTAGAGGCCTGGTGCACAAAAATTTGTGCACTCAAGGGGGAAGGGGGGGTCCCTCAGCCTGGCCTGTGCCCTCTTGCAGTCTGGAACCCCTCGGGAGATAACACCCTGCTGGCTTAGGCCTGCTCCCTGCTTCCAGGTGGCAGAGGGCAGGCCCAATCACTAGGTGCAGCCCCTAGTCGGGCTCAGAGCAGGGCCAATTGGGGAGTTGGGGCGCCGCCCCCTGTCATTCACAGAGCAGGGCAGATTGGGGGTTTGGGGCACCTCCCCCTGTCACACTCAAGGCAGGGTCGATGGGGAGGTTGCGGTGCCACCCCCTGTCACACACAGAGCAGGACCAAGCAGGGGGTTGGGGCGCTGGCCCCGTCACGCACAGAGCAGGGTCGATCAGGGGGTTGGGGAGCTCCCCCCTGTCATGCACAGTGCAGGGCCCATCAGGGGGTTGAGGGGCTCCCCCCTGTCACTCACAGAGTAGGGCCGATCAGGGGGTTGAGGGGCTCCCCCCTGTCACTCACAGAGTAGGACCAATAGGGGAGTTGGGGCACCACCCCCTGTCACACACAGAGCAGGGCAGATCAGGGGGTTGGGGCGCCGCCACTGTCACACTCAGGGCAGGGCCGATGGGGAGGTTATGGCTCTACCATGCCACACACAGAGCAGGGCCCGTGGGGGGGTGGGGGGGGGTTGGGGCGCCGCACCCTGTCACACACAGAGCAGGGCCAATCAGGGGGTTGGAGCGCCGCACCCTGTCACACACAGAGCTGCAGGGTGATCAGGGGGTGGGGAGCTCCCCCGTATCAGGCACAGAGCAGGGCTGATCAGGAGGTTGGGGCACCTTCCCCTGTCACACACAGAGACTCAGGGTGATCAGGGGGTTTGGGCGCTGCCCCCTGTCACACTGATCCTGGTGCCGGGAGGCCTCTCGGCTCCGCTGATCCCGGTGCTGGGAGGCATATTACCCTTTTACTATATAGGATAGAGGCCTGGTGCATGGGTGGGGCTGGCTGGTTTGCCCTGAAGGGTGTCCTGGATCAGCATGGGGGTCCCCACTGGGGTGCCTGGCCAGCCTGGGTGAGGGGATGATGGCTGTTTGCAGCTGGTCACACACCCTTCAGGGTGGGGGTCCCCACTGGGGTGCCTGGCCAGTCTGGGTGAGGGGCTGAGGGCTGAAGCTCCCAACTGCTCCTTTTTTTCTTTTTTCTTTTATTCTGGATCAGCTTTAGCTCTGGCTCCAGCTCTGAGGCCTCTGCTGCTGAAAACAGGTATCTGGTTTGTTTGGGTTCTATAATTGAAACAATGTATAACTCCAGCTCTGAGATCCTGGCTCGCTGAAAGCAGGTTTCTGGGGTTTTGTTTAACTTCTATATTTATTACAATGTTTCAAACTGCAGGCTCAGAGGCCAGCAAGGCAGGCGGGGAACGTTGGTTTCCTCCGTCACTGAAGCAAGCAAGCCTCATGTTAGTTTCAAGCTGCCTGGCTGCCGGCTGCCATCTTGGCTGGCAGTTAATTTGCATATTGCCCTGATTAGCCAATGGGAAGGGTAGCGGTTGTACACTAATTACCATGTTTCTCTTTTATTAGATAGGATTAACTCAAATGTATTAACCACTTCATTTCCAATAAATAAGCCAAAACACATGTTGTTTGGGGGAATTTTTACAAAAATTCATTTTAGGCAACACTTTTGTCTTATTTTTAGGATATTTCTGACTAAATAATTATTTGTCTACAAGTGAACACTGAAATAGATACAAAACCTTGGAACATGTTAGTAAATAAGATAATGCATATCATTTGAGGGATTCCTTTGAGCTTTATATATGTTATCTCACTTAATTTTATGGTACTTTTTGAATTAAGTATTATCTCCATTTTACAGATTAGGAAACAGAGGTTAAGAAGGATTAACTGATTGTCCAAGGTTAATAAGCTAAATAAAGGCAGAGACAGAGTTTTAATTTTTTTAATTGATTTTGAGAGAGAGAGAAAAAAACATCTATCAGCTGCCTCCTATATGCACCCTGACTGGGGATTGAACCCACAACCTAGGTATGTGCCCTGACCCGAATCAAACCCACAACCTTTTGGTGTATAGGATGATGCTCCAACCAACTGAGGTTCTAACCAGCCAGAGTTCTAATTTTTTTATGCCACTTGTAGAGAAATTAGCAAGAGTCTAATAGTGGTTAAAGAGAAAAGAGAAAAGTAGGTGATAGGAAATCCTTAGTTTGAGAGTATTTAGCCCCAGACACTCTAAATCTAACCCCCTTACCTCTCACTTCACCCTCACCTTTTTTTTTTTTTTTTTTTTTTTTGGCCACTTCCCACTACATCCACTAAGAACATTTTTTTTTTTTTTTTTTTTGGCCACTTCCCACTACATCCACTAAGAACATGCTCTCTAGAATCAGGGTTTTAATTTTGTATCCCAGTTTCATGGATGGCTCCTAAGGTTTTACAGACCCTGAAAACTCTTTGCAAAATGTTTTTAAATATCTATATTTTTCTGGGAAGAAAACCCATGGTTTCAATCAAATTTTTGAAGTGGTCCTTATCCCCCCAAAAGTTAAAAGCCACACTGCTCTAACTTAGGGACAGTGGAAATTTCATCAGAAAAAAAAGTGACATTTCTCTGGACTCAATATCCACTTTTCAAGGACTCACACACATGAATCCTTGTCATATTTAGACATTTGGGTCAGTGTTTATTTGCAAAGTGAGAAAAGTCTTTAAATTTTTGGAAATCACATAGGCCTTGATGCAATTTCTTCCCACTTAGTTTTTCATATCACCAGCAATATGAACATTAGCTCAATATATCTCTCGGTTTTTCTAAATTCTTCCTCTCACTAGTAATTACTGTAGCATTGTGCCTAGAGGACAGGCTTTCAATCAATGTTACTGACAGAGTAACTGATATTTCCCTCTCTGCCCCATTTTTCCTTCCTTTGTAGCACTAAGAGCTCTTGCTTCCTAGTAATCCTTTTGCAAAGCATTGCCTAAATTTTGAAAAGGGGAATAAAATGATTATGGCGTTGTATTACTAAAAAAAAAATAATGCCACACTCTTTTGCCTTTATGAACAATTTTCAAAGAACAAAAATAATATGTAATTTAGGGTTTTGTTTTGTTCTTCTTCTTGGGATGACTTAGATAAAGGATGTGAAAAGCTGGCTGAAAGGCTTTCTATGGCCATCACATTTCTATTACTAATAATTAAAGTGACTCAATGTTTGCTGTGCTTTTGTTATTAACTCAAAAAAGCCAAGAAGCATTCTGTATTGTATGGTCTTATAATAGCATGTTATGTTGACAGTAACTTGAAATAATATCACTTCCTAAGAATCACATTTCTCCAATTTCCATTTCTCATGTATTTCAAGTTACATTCGGTTTGAAGATAATGCTGCAGAGTTGCTAAGCAACATAGTGAGGGTGATTACAAAGCTAGAGGGGAAAAAAGTCAACATCAATGTGCCACATGGATTCCTCAAACTCTTTATGCTCAGGTACTGAAAACATAGAGAATATTCTTCCAAGTGATTGCAAAACGTAAAATGTCAGCACTTCTCAAGATAGTATATTAGTTTACTTGACATCTCAGTCTTGACCTTTTAAGAGTAACTACCCCACACCCTGGGCGTCGTACCTGGGCTGTGAGCTCCATCACCGGTGTGGGGCATGCAGGAGGCAGCTTATCGATGCCTTGTTCTTGCATCGATCTTACTCTCTCTCTAAAAATCAGTAAAAATATATTTTTTAATAAAGAGTACCCCACACAAAGTCTCTGTTGATACAGTAGCCACGGGCAGCCATGTTTATGTCCCACAGCTGCTTGGACCCAAAGCAATACACTCACTCATGGGTCAATGGACTTTAATGCTGACAAGAAAAAACACAACTCTATCCAACTAAATTATCTCTCCCGTTTCAACCAGAAAATAGTGATTTAGAAAATTTTTGTATAGTAAGATCTGAGGGTGAATAGACTTAAAGAGAATAAAGGTGGAGTGGGAGCTGAACAGTTGAGAGCAAGCTTAGGACATGAAGGAAACAAAACAGTGATTGAACTGAAGCAAAGATGGAGACAAGCCCTAGCCGGTTTGGCTCAGTGGATAGAGCGTCAGCCTGCGACTGAAGGGTCCCAGGTTCGATTCTGGTCAAGGGCACATGTCCAGGTAGCAGGCTCAATCCTCAGTAGGGGGTGTGCACGATGCTGCCGGTTAATGATTCTCTCTCATCATTGATGTTTCTGTCTCTCTCCCCCTCTCCCTTCCTCTCTCTGAAATCAATAACAATATTTTTTAAAAAAAGATAGAAACAAAATATAGAAGAGTTACACAAGCAAGCCTGAGTAAGCGGAAGCAGAGCCTTCACAGAGAGAGGGTCCAAGCTGCAGCAATGACATCGGCGCATCCATGAGTCCCTGCTGCGGGGGCATAGCCACCCCGTAGCTGTCACCTTTGTGAGGCACACGGCCCTGTTATTTCCCTCTGGGTTTTACACCCAAATCACCACAGCACCCACTCCCTATTGTTTGTTTCCTGAAATAGCAAACTCTTAGCTAAATGTCACTTCCAATAAATACCACCCTGAAGTGCTTCACTGCAAAGGAAATCTACTTGAAAATCATTGATAAAGAAGTGTTATAATTGGTTGAAATGCACCAATACTAAGCCTCCTGCTTCCATGAAACTTCACTGTTAACTGATTCTCTAGTCAAAATCAGTTATATCTCCACAACAGAGCTTTCATTTGGCCCAGCCTTCTTGCTTCTTGTTTAATAATGACTCCCCAAATGTAAAACAATAGAGGGTAAGGCTAATGTCAACATAAGTGTACCCTTAACGGCACCTAGCATAAAGGCATAGAGTGTAGACTTAAATATGTAATTATTATAAAAAGTTAAAAAATTACTAGAAAACTTATGCTAAATTACTATTGAAATGTTTTAGGAGGTCTTGATACATGGAGTCTATTATCAAAGTATGTAGATTACTACAATGCAAAGTAAATACTGAACCTTAATATCAAATACTAATAATGGAGATGAATCTTATAAGTAAAAGATCACAACTATCTTGCCTGAAACTTCCAATAAGGATATAATATTTAAGAGTTAGCTTATATGAACAAAGTAGAAAATTACTTAAACACTGATTTCCTGAAAGGGCACTTAAAGAATTAATTCAATAAACTCCAAGATTTTCATCTTCTTATTCAAATAGATTTTTAAAATATGCAAAAGCCTTCTACAAAGTAGTGTTCATATAATTCTAAAAATTAAATAAAATTTAAGATCCACTTCTATTTCAGCTTCAGAAACGTTAATGTATCAGAATTGGAGGGTAATATATTTTAGATTGTATCATTTAATTTACTTTTTAAAATTTCTGATTTTCCTGATATAAAAATGCTTAGAAAACTATAAAGAACTGATTTGGGTTGAAAATATCCACTGTTATATAGACAATCACTAAAGGCCCACGTTATTGTCTGCCTTTGATCCCTTTGTCGTCACGTGTTGCCATGCAAACAATATAAGTAAAAACTGCACTGTTAAAGGTGGTCATTGAGAGGATTTGATGAGTTTATCCACACGCTGAATCCAGACGATTAGAGTCTCCTTAACCCTTCCTGTCTTTGGAATGTAAGATCTGCCCACCATTCCCACAGTGGGAGCCATTTTCAAGGACACAGCCTTGAGAGATCAATGTGCTGTGGAGACCTTTGATGGTATAAGTGACTGAAGTCAAGTAAGGCCTCTCCATAAACTTACTATTAAGATTCTGACAGGCAAGTGTTGAGAGCTACTTGTCTCACTGCTGCCTGAAAGGCGCGTCGCCCGCCTCTCTGGGCGGTGCGGGAGGAGGAGTCCGGCAGCTGGGCTCTGGAACCCCTCCGCGCCCGCCATAGGGCCTGGCCTCCCCAAGCAGGTCCGAGTGTCCTGACCGGCTGCGCGGCCAGCGGCGGGCCGAGGGGTGGGGCCAAGCAGCGACCGACCAGGGAGGTCGTGGGAGCGGAAGGCCTCACTGCCTGGCTCTTTCCTCCCTTCCCCCGTGGCCTGCTCCCCACTTGCCCGCACTGGGGCCGGGGGTCCATGCGGCCCTCAGGGCCCCATGAGGCACGGCCTAGCCGTGCTGCTGGTGGCCTCGGGCATCAACTCCCTGGCCCACAGCGGGAGCCCAGCGCAGGCCGCCACCCACCCACTGCCCCCCGGACCGGACCCACGTGGCAACGGCAGCGGCAGAGCGGGGCGATGGAGGAGGAGGCTGCGATCGCGGGCGCCCCTGGGGACCAGACGGAGGATGTGGACTTCCTGTCTGGGCTGGAACTGGTCGATCTGCTGGACGCCCCTGGTGATCGGATTAGCCCCTGGAGCCCAGGCAGGGGCTGCGCCCTCCATCTTGCCTTGGGTCCTCCATTTTGGACAGAGCCATGTGCTTCTTCACCGAGGGAAGCCGCTGCTAGCCACACCCAGGATTTCTCTGGACTAACCAATAATAATCAAGGGAAGTGCACGCCATCACTATGACCACATCCTGGGTAATGAGACACCGACTCGGGCCTGGCCAATCGGCGGGGCCCACAGTCCGCTCTCCTGCCCTTACTCCACCCCCCTATGAAACCCCCTGTCCCATCAGGCCTCGCTCTCTCGGCCACTGGACTTGCCGTTGTGTCGGTGAGTCTGGTGAACGGGGAGCACAAGCCGGCTTGAATTAAAAGGATTCTTTGCTTTTGCATCGGAAAGACTGGCTCCCTGGGGGTCTTGGGAATCTTGAAATCTGGGCACAACACTGCCTAAAGCAGGCCTCATATGCAAGCTCCACTGCTCACTAAAACTGCCTCCTACCCATCTGGAGTAGTCTGCCTCTTTCTTCGGTCTCTCCTGGCCCTCTGTGTACAGGGGCCAGTTTTAGATTTCATCTGGGAAACTCCCAAATTTGCAAACAAACATGCACCTGGAAGACAAACCACTTTAAGAATCATTTCAGGAACAGAGAAGATAAACATTAAACAAGGTTTTGTTGGATTTGCATTTAAGTCATTGTTGACTTTTACAGTTGCATTTTTTATGAGTTTTGTGATTAGGTGAATAATAACTCTCCCCCACCAGCCTAAGATTCACAGTAGGAAAGACCCATATCTTTTTTTGCTGATCATTGTACATCCACTTCTCATTATAGAGTCTGACACGTATAAATCACGTAAGATATATTGATGTGAAAATGATGCAAAGGATTTGAGAGCAATGAAATTAGGAGGGTTTTCAGAGGCTTAACGAAAGCACTGACCTTTTGAGATACCACCTGAAGAGAATATTGAAAAACCTAATCTAGAACAAATGATAAGAAAAACGCTAGCAGTGATGGGGTTTGCCACAGACTAAAGGAAGTAGGCGTTGGCTCTGAATTTAGGAGTTGAATATTATATTTCTCAATTTTGTTGAAGATCATCAGTGTTCTCTCTTGAGATTTTAGCACACCTCAAGGTACTGTTTGGTTTCACATCTCTTTTTTTCTCTTAAACAAGTCTTAACTCAGGAAGCACAATTACAACCCTTTTTCCTAAATTAGAAAACTTAGGAAAACACACTTTAAAATAATGCGCTATATTTCCTATACAATATGTTTATAGTAAAGGGTAAACAGCCTCCAAAATGAATAAAGTATCAGAGAACCTAATTATTTTTTTAAGGATTAACAGGCACCAACCAGGATATGATAAGCACTTATTCAGTACCTAGAACTAGGTTACATTTAAAACTGCAGAGTTGTGAGATTTTTTAAAAATTACTTAATATCTCTTTAAATGTGAGGGTAAAATAACATTATACTTATAAAGTTGGAAAAGTATTAATTTTTTAAATTTAAATATGTTTTTATTGATTTCAGAGAGAGGAAGGGAAAGGGAAAGGGAGATAGAAACATTGATCATGAGAGAGAATCATGGATCGGCTGCCTCCTGCACATCCCCTACTGCGGATTGAGCCCACAACCCGAGCATATACCCTGACTGGGAATCAAACTGTGACCTCCTGGTTCATGGGTCAACGATCAACCACTGAACCACACCAGCTGGGATGAGAAAGTGTTAATTTTTAAAAGTCCAACTGTCCACAGGGTCCAAAGAAATAAATGATAAGTGTTACCAGATAAATATGTATTACAAATAACAAAGATAAAGCCTGGAACCTGTGATCATGACAAGGAGGGAAGAGAGCTGCTTGATAAGAAATAATTAAATCTGCTACTCACAGAAATGGCTCTTGCCACTGAAAAAGCATAAGAGGAAAGGAAAAGAAAGGGAAAGGAATGGGCATGTTCCTGGGAGAAAGAGCACAGTGAATCCCCCATCCAAAGGATTGGAGTTGGTGTTTTTGGTTTTTTTTAATTAAATCTTTATTGTTGAAAGTATTACATAAGTCCCCTTTTCCCCCCATTGACCTCTTCTAGTCCACCTCTGCCTCCTACCCCGGCCTTAACCACACCATTGTTTGTGTCCATGGGTTATGCATAATATAATAAATAATTCACTCGTATAATTCTAATTAATTATTAATTGTAAGTTTTTATTACCAAATTAAATTAAAAGTTAAGTTCTGAAGTCTGTTGTTTGTAATCATACTGTCTTATCTTACTTATTTTCATTTCTTTTCATACTTTCTTTCTTAAAGAATGCTATTTTTAAAAAAGAAAAGAACACTTCTGCTTGACAAGCAGAAAGGCACATATAATTCTAGAACCTGAAAATGTAGTTTTAATATTTTTCATATCTTAATCTTACAGCATGAACCCTAGATTTACTACATAAATTTTAATTCAGAAATTAAAGATTCAAATTTCATTGTTTATTGAAAGATTAGAAGACTATTTCTTGTGACATATCTTCTCACATACAGGGTCAAACCTTATTAAAATTTGAAGTTGAACATAATGTATTTATTTTAAAATTTATTTTAATAGAAGAATATAATGGCAAGTTAAAATGATGATAGGAAGTCACGTTTCTAAAGCCTAAAAAGCCAAACCTTAGTATATCTTGCCTGCTAAATGGAATGGTACTGTTACATGAAAGCATTAATAAAAAGAGATTTCGGCCCTAACCAGTTTGGCTCAGTGGATAGAGCATCAGCCTGCGGACTGAAGGGTCCCAGGTTCGATTCCGGTCAAGGGCATGTACCTTGGTTGTGGGCATATCCCCAGTAGGGGGTGTGCAAGAGGCAGCTGATCGATGTTTCTCTCTCATCGATGTTTCTAACTCTCTATTCCTTTCCCTTCCTCTCTGTAAAAATCAATAAAAAAATACTTTAAAAAATAAAAAAAATAAAAAGAGACTGCTATAATCAGGTAGCATCAAACATAAAGATTTACTTTCATTGTTCCAGAAATCAGAGTTGAGACAAGTATTTTACTTAAAGGACTTTATGAACAATCACTATTTGAAAATACAGTGGTAAATACTATGATTATTGTGAAGGCAAATGAGGGGTTAAGAAAAAGCCAGGCAGAACATACAGATCAAATAAGGAGTTATTAAGAGTTCACCAAAGAACCAGCACTTTGCTAAGTTATTTGGGGAGAAAAAAATAAATGTAAGGTATAGTCCCTGTCTTCAAAACTGTAGAATTTTCTTAGAAAAATCTGTTCAAATGTAGAGTATATAAATTAGGCATGTCTTTGTTAGCATTAAATAGACCATAAAATTTGTTAACTAAATGAAATGATAATGAATAAGCATGGATCATTGTCACAAATGAAAAATGTTTGCAAACACGGTGATATGTGTTTTAAATAGTTTTAAATAGTTTTAAATAGTAAATATTTTAAAACAAATATTTCTGTATACAAATGAAAATAAATTTTGGCAAAATTTTTGTTTTACTACTTAAAATGATATTTTTTAAAAAGCAACTGTAATTACCATTAATGAAATGTCCAATGGAAACATGTTGTTTCACATGATATTGTTAATAATACTTCCTTTTTCCTAGATGTGACTTAAATTTTACTATTCAGAATAAGAAGAAAATTTCAAAAGTAATTAAAATCTGTTTCTTCACGAAGAAAGTGTTCTACATCCTTGCTACTCAAAGAGTAGACCTTGGACATGGGACATTGTGGTAGCTTGCTAAAAATTGCAAAATCCAAGATCCTGCTCCAAACCCATGGACTCAGGATCTGTATTTTACAAAATCTTCAGATGATGTGCATGAATACTAAAGTTTAAAAGCACTGCTCTACATACTTCATGTTGAAGGCATGTATATCTATTTATAGTTAATATTAGATTACTAATTAAGTGTAAGCTTGTGGTTTCTCCCTCTAGTAGAGACTTAAAAAATTGAGCAGATAATTATTTAGCTTTTACAATGCCATCATAATTGTGTTCGCTCCTATGAAGAACCCAAAAGAAGTGTATTATAGCCCTGGCCAATGTGTTTCAGTTGGTTGGAGTGTCATCCCGTGCACCGGAAGGTCAGGGATTTGATTCCTGGTCAGGGTACATACCTAGGTGTGGGGGGTCAATCTCCAGAATGAAAAAAAAAATGTTATTGTGGGGATGAAATTGACTCAGAAATCCAGCCTATAAGTTGAGGGTTAGAGTTGTACATGTTGATTTGGAACACTTCAACCTATAGGGGTGGTTAAGATTGTGGGTGAACACACCAAGCATTAGGAGAAAGGGACAGATTGCCAAAAAAAAAAAAAAAAAAAAAAAAAAGACATCCAGCATCCAGTTTAGTCAAGATTCATTGAACAACTATGTTCCCAACATGGCGGTCTGTGCTGGTGAATCGACGACTAAGACTTGGTTCTTGCCCTGAAGGATCCAAGTCAGTCACCTAGGGTCAGGGCTTATGCAAGAAGAAAAGGCAACAAAGACACAAAGAAGAAACCAGAAGAGACATTAAAGGGTTCAAACTGCATAATATCCAGAAGGCCAAAGGAGGAAGACACTCAAAGGAATGTCAGAGGCACCTAAATATCCAGGGAAATGAGGGTTTGCTACAAAATGAGTCTGACTGACTTTGAGAAAGTGGTATCAGTTTATGTATTCAAATTTCTAAATTGTTATCTATATCTCCAAGCTTCTCCTCTTACAACCTAAATTGCAGGAGATGAAAAAATTCAAATGTAGAATTGTTCACTAAGAGGACAAACACTTATTGATATATATGCATCATGGTGTCTTCCTTCTGCTCCAAAAACAATCAAAACAACACAAAATTCCTTTAGGCAATCATCATCTATAATTATCTGACTGCCAAATCCATTCCCACGGATTAACTCTTTAAGAAACATAAAATTGTCCACAAAGAAGACCAAGAATTTTACCAAAAGGGAAATTCAGTAGCTTAAAACGTAAGCAGAAGCTTTGTTCAAGTTTGGAAGGCTATAGATTTTAGTTTGTTTCCTTATTTAATTGAATTAATACAAAATGGGAATGTCTACATTTTCAACATATGCTTAAAGAACAGTATCACACACAAACCTCTAATAACAGGAAAGTCAGGGGGAAAAAACATGCATTTAAAATAATCACAGGTAACTCTGCTGGAGGAAATCTATTATTTTGTTTATTTTTGTGCAATTTTTTTCTCAAGCTTAGTTTTTGGATTTAGAAGTTTAATTCTTTGGTCAGTGATATCTAAATAAAATTTAGGTATACAGAAAATCCAAATGCATTAAAGATATGAGAAATTTGAAGGATTATTTCAGATCTACAAAGCCTAGGGATTACCAAAACTTATCAAAATAGCATGTCTAGAATTGAGAATAATGTCTTTTGATTGCTGCAACCATAAACAAATCATAGTCCAATACATGATTTAATGTCTTATATTTGTATTCACCCAATTAAGTCAGTAAAAATAAATTAGTTGATATTTATTGTGTAGTAACTATATATCAAGCACTATCTGAAAGTGTTGCATAGTTCAGTTAATCCTAAAAACTACCCCTGGAAATAGATGCAATTATTATCCTCATCTTACAAATAAGAAAACAGAGGCACAGAAAGTTTCAGAATTGGCTCATCACTTATAAATAATAAAACTTTAGAATGAGCCAAGGAAATTAGATTAAAATTGCTTAATTTTATAAATTATATAAATGATGTATGGATTTGATATGCCATGGCCCAGCATAGTTGTTTTTTTACATTGTCTTTACATAATCCTATCTAATAAAAGAGAAAAATGGTAATTGGCATATGAGCTACCCTTTTCATTGGCTAATCAGGGCTATATGCAAATTAACTGCCAACTAAGATTGGCAGTTAACTGCCAACAAGATGGCGGCTAATTTGCATATGTAGGCACAATGCAGGGAGGCGAAAGGGAAAGCAGGAAGAAGCCCCCTGCCACTGACAGTGATCAGAAACCCAGGGGGAAGCTAAGAGCTGGGGGGCAGGGCAAAGGCGGCCCTGGGGCTGCCTTTGCCCTGCCCCCCAGCCATGATCGGAGAATCAGGCGCCTTTGCCGCCCTGGCCAGTGATAGCAGGAAGAAGGGGTGGAGCCAGTGATGGGAGCTGGGCACGGTCGAAGCTGGCAGTCCCGGGAGCTAGGGGTGCCTTGCCTGGGCCTAAAGCGGAGCCCACGATCGCGGGGCCGCTGCAGCTGCGGGTCCCCGCTGCCCGGGCCGGACGACTAGGCCAGAGGCGTTAGGCCTGGGCAGGGGCGGAGCCTGCAACCGCCGGGAGCTGGGGGTCCCCTGGCCAGGCCTGACACCTCTGCCAGAGGCCTCAGGCCTGGTCAAAGGGCCGATCTGGTGATTGGTGATCGGAGGGTGATGAGGGTCAACTCCTCTGGCCGAGGCATCAGGCCTGGGCGGGGGGCTGAGCCGGGGATTGGGGGGATATGATGGTCCCCTTGCCCAGGCCTGAAGCCTGGGTCAGAGGGGTCAGGCTTGGGCGGGGGGTGGAGCAAGCGATCAGAGGGAGATGGGGGTCCCCTGCCCAGGCATGATTCCTGGGCCAGAGGCCTCAGGCCTGGGCAGGGGCCAGAGCCAGTGATGGGGGGGAGATGGGAGTCCCCTGTCCAAGCCTGATACCTCTGTCAGAGGCGTCAGGCCTGGGCAAGGGGCCGATCCTGCGATTGGAGGGTGATGGGGGTCAACGCCTGAGGGCTCCCAGTATGTGAGAGGGGGCAGGCTGGGCTGAGGGACACTCCCCCCTCACACACACACACCCAGTGCACGAATTTCGTGCACCGGGCCCCTAGTTGCAAATAAAAGTATAAGTAATTGTGACATACCTTTATCAAAAATACCTGGCAATCACCAATATAGTCATATTCCAGTCCATCAAAAGAATGATAATGCCGATCCCCATATATTGTGCACACTGCTGGACATGGATAGTATGTGCAATTGAACATTCCTCGTCGACAAACACTATTAGAAAATAACAGAAGTACCCATTGTAAGAAACATGGCTCTAATTAATTTTTTCAAGTGGCATAAACATCGGAAGGTTTGCATTGAAGAGCAATCACTGAGCCAATAGCCCTTATAAATATTGCCAATTTGTTCTGATAACATTACTCTGACTAATTAGGCATATATTTACCACTTTGTTTAAATAAAATATCAGACACCACAAGCAATCCCAGAAATTGTGCCTGGGTTACACTGAAAACAGATGGTGGAATGAAAAATTGAACATAGGCATGCTAGTAGTCAAAAGACCACAATGCCATCTTCGATACTTGAGTCTATTTAAATACATTAGGTGTGATTTTGTTCATGGGCTTAGAATCTTTATCTGCATTTTAGGAAAATTTTATTTCAATTTTATTTTATAGTTTTCTTTAGGCTTGTTTCCAAAAATAAAACCTTCCATTAAATGTGAACTTCTTTTTGAAATTCTTATCACTTTCTTATAAACTTGAGATATTTTTTCTTATTATATTTTCAAATTGTCATATTTTACACTTTTCTAATGTGTGAAACAAATATGCATAAAAATAATGGTATGATTCCCTAGAGATAGTAGCTCTCTATCCATGCATGAATGACTTTAAAATCTTATTTACTCAGGCTTGATTTGTTTTTGTTGAAGTCAGTCACCTTAAGTAAATATAAGATGGTCGAAACTAATACAATTGCTTAGGATGTTTTTTGTCAAATAAATGAACCTGATTACCAGGTATAACATGGTGTAGCAATCACTTCTCCTGAGAGGTACTCCCAGTCTTTCCAGATGCACGGACAGCTTTCAGGAACATAACACTTTCCTCGGTGCTCCGCCATTCTTCCAAAAGAAGAGTAAACGCTATGTAGTATAAGCTACTAATTTCAGTTTTCAAAGAAATTAGTAATCTCATCATATTCAAAACCATTTCTATGCATTACATCTGTCATAGGCATGTTCTAGCTGGCCTATTATTGAAGGGCTGAACCCAGTCCTTATCTTCCTCCTCTTCTTTCCATACAGTACCCTGCATATCACAGTAGGAAGTAAATCCAGGCAAATGATTGGATGCAGTAATTTTGACCTTTTGTTATCATTTACTATAATAAACGGGAGACAAAAGCCAAAATCCTTAGGTAAAGTGAGTTATTCTGAAAAAAATTTTAAAGAGGTAGTGAGGGCCCCTTTCTTCAATATTTACTGCTTAAGAGAAAGAGTCTGTAGGTATAACAATTTTGATGACATAGTGAATTATAAGATATGTAACATTTTTTGTTATGAAACAGAGGAAGGAATCAAGAGCTTCTTTTGTGAGTGACTTCAAGTGATTATGCTGATGACTGATGAGGTTATTATAACTAATCAAAACTGCGGTGGTGCATCCATGAAGTAGATATTATTATGCCCATTTTTAAAAGAGGAAGTTGAGGCTGTAAGTGGTTAAGTAACTTGTTCTGACATACTTCAGTTAATAACAAGGAGGACCAGCATTTGAACCCAATTCTATATGATTCTTTTCACTATATTACTTTGCATTTCTTTAATCCACAATGATTTCTAAACTAAGTCCTTTTATAGTCAATGAATCGCTGGCACTCTCAGGAGCCTCATGAAAACAAGTTATAGACTTATTGTCCTAAAATAAGGCAACCAGGGTCACATTGAAGATGATTATTACCAAATCATATTACCATAAACAATTGTGTAATAGAAAGTCCTGAATAGCAAAGTTATTTCCAAATCAGTCAGAGGCCTTTTAGTCAATACCAACTACATTTATTCAATAATTTCTTTAAGTTTTTGTAATGAGATTTGACCAGTAAGTATATGAATCATTGTTGAACTGAGAGTCAAAAGTGACAGCAAATAGATACTTTTTAAATAATAGCATCAACCACAAGCATATGAAACAAAATTAGGATGTACCTTTATCTAATCAGCCATGCATCTGTAATAGTCATAATCAAATTAAATAAGTAAGCAGTGATGTAGGCCTCAATTATTTTATCATAATAAAGGTTTTATTTTCCTTGCTCTTTTTACTAAAATGTCTTCCTTATTCAGCTGCTCCATGGCCTGGTTTCTACCTGCCTTTATTTCAGTCTCCACGTGTGGCCTTCTTCTAAAGAGCTTGGTACAGTCCCAAATTACGGGGCTCTTCAACCTAGTCTAGATAGGGACCATTTAGACAAATGCGACTCTCCTGGGAAGCAGACCACAGAACCTCTCTCTTCTTTGCTCACGGTTTGTAAGAACTGAGCCCAAGGATCCTTTGTGTGAATATGCTCATCAAGGAAGAATGAGTGACCTATTTGCCTTAGGTGGCCCTCCGTCTGAGCACTGCCTCTATTCATTAGGAGAAGAGAAAGGCCAGTGAGGCCATATTGTAAATGCGCCTGCCAGAAAGCGAATAGCCCCTGATTCACAAGTGCTATGCATTTGTGCTACTGAAGGAAATTTACAAAGATAAGAGTAGATTAGTAGATTATGCTGCTATAAAATAGTGAACTGTATTTATTGGGTGTACACACACACACACACACACACACACACACACACACACGCAAGCAGGCACACACAGGCACACAAAGGCACACGTCACAATGCCTAATTGAGACTTTCAGAAAACTTGCAGAAAACCACTGGGCCCACATCAGCAGAGCTGGGATTTGTACTGTGGTGTATCTGAGCCAGAGTTCCCACTGTTACCTACTGTCCTATACAGACTCAACACACCATTTTTCTGTAACATCCATTAGATAAAGCAGCTGGCATCACCATTATAACTTAATATCAACAGTAACAGCACCAAAGAATATACAAAAGATATGCACTAAAATGTAGTCAATGAAGACTGGTTCACTATCACTTTCCCAAAATTGCAGTTGAATCAGGGAATAAATGTTAAGTCCATCCTAAAATTAGTTCTCTCATCAATTCACTGTATTACTTTAATAACCTTGTATTATTTTAATACTATGTAAATTAATTAATGCTATGTTAATACTTCAGCACTTGAATAATATTGTACATATACTCTATTACTTTAACAATATTGTACACCTAACATGTGTGACATTATTTAATCACTAGAGACCCCATGAAATTCGTGCAAGAGTAGGCCTTCCTTCCCCCGGCTGCTGCCACTAGCTTCCTTCCCGCACCCAGGACCCAGGCTTCCCTCACAGAGGGAGGCCCTGCCCACCCGCTGCGGCCTGCTGGTCGGTGGCCTGGGCCTCCCTCTTTGGGGCAATCGTGGAGACCCCCCGCCCCCCGATTGATCGCCCCACTGGCTGGTGGTGTGGGCCTCCCTCTGCAGGCCGATCATGGGGTAATGGCTGGGCCCCGGACCAATCACGTGGCACCCACCTTGGCTGGCCTGGTGCCAGCGAGTGTCACAGCGTGGCCCTGGATGGTCATTCTACTGTTCGGCCATTCAGTAGGTTTGCATATTACGCTTTTATTATATAAGATATGTTTTTTTAGTGTGTAATACGTATTATCTCACAGATAACATATGTGATATGTTACATAAATGTAAAATAACGATTACAATAGACCAACTAGTTAACCACCAGTGAACCAGAACAAAAATTTCAGCTATTTTTGTAAATTATGGTTTTAAGTGCTCTTGCGGTTTTTTAAAGTTAAATCTTGAATGTTCTGAATTGTCAAGAAAAAGAGGCTTACCCTGGAGCACAAACACAGCCACTTATGCAGGGTGAGGATGGGGCGCAAGTGAAGTTCATGGCCAGGTTTGCACATGTAATCTCACAATTTACACCACCGGCTGGCAATTCGGGATCAGGAAACCTGCAGTTGAAATACACTTTTCCCTCGGGGCAGGCATGAACTTCAGGGACAAGGCACAGACAAAACACCCTTAAGTTTGTATTCCTCCCGTAGGCAGATAATCGTATTGAAGTACATTGTATCAAAACACAAGTGACCATAGAATATTTTACCAGTTACTACTGCATCATTCTCTTACTCTGTGAAGTTTGGCTGGTGAGTTTACAAACATTCTCTAGCCAGATTCCCTTTATACACATCTAAATTTCCAAAACATTTTTTTTGAGTTTGAAAACCATAGCTTCCTTCCATAACGCGATAACTAAACAACTAGTATATAATATTATGAGGTCAAGAAGCAGGGTATTTGGATTAACCCAAACATATGTCCTCAACTTTTGAGGAATAGCAATTCTTATAGTTAAACTTTACAAATCTCTGTGTTAGCAACAAACACATGATGCTTTTAGGTCTTGCTTCATCTCTGAGTCCTTACTGATATGTCTGCACTATATAGTGGAAGTACAGAAGTGGACACAATTATGGGCAGGCCAGGAACTACAAAATCCTCCAAAAAGCATTTGGGGTCAGAGGGATTAAATAAGGTCCCTTATTGGGGGCCAAAAGGATCACATCTTGTGGATTCCTCTGTAAGAAATCTGGCCTGGATGTCCCCTTCTTTAACTCTGAGTCCCCCTGAAGCAAAGGGGGCAAGGCAGGGGTGGCCCAGAAGCTACAGAACATGTGTGTGGTCCATGAACAAAGCCTAGAAGAAGCCCTATGTAGCCTGGATCCTTATAAAGTAAATCCAAGACATACAATTCAAAGCTAATTTATAGTAATATATACATGACCATGGAAATAAATAACAAAGCAATAGCTCACAGCCTACACTCTTCCTGTCCACTAAAATCAGTGAAAGTAGTGTTGTTTATTATTTGCCTAGAATTTCTCCAAGTGATTAAAACTTTGATGCCTTTTGTAAGGTAAAAATAAATAATATAGCATCCCCTGACCCAGTGGTCAGCAAACCACAGCTTGGCAAACCACGGCTCGTGAGCCACATGAGGCTCTTTGGCCCCTTGAGTGTGGCTCTTCCACAAAATACCGACTCTTCCATAAAATACCGACTTCTGCGCATGGGCCACGAAGTGTCAATCGCACTGTACGTTCACGCCCGCACGTGGTAATTTGTGGAAGAGTCACACTCAAGGGGCCAAAGAGCCACATGTGGCTCGAGAGCCACGGTTTGCCGACCACGGCCCAAACCTATAGGATCTTCAGGAATTATATACAATTGTAAAGTGGCATTCTAATGAGACATAGCAGTAGATATCATTTCGCATGCCATTTTTAAAGTGATAGCTACTAGTCCTATAGACTTGCTAATTATAATGTAGCCCAGGAGCCTGTGGCATGACCTTGACCTTTCCCAGAAAGGTAGAATCTCAGGCATCACCGCTGACCTGCTGAATCAGAATCGGCACTTTAACAAGATCGGGGTAATTGTGTGCACATTAGTATGAGAAATGCTGGTCTACAGTCATTTCACAGCTTCTGTTGCACTAGTAGGTTACAACAGGTGCCAAGACACATATCCCTAAATCCTTTGGGGCCCCTGGGTTAGTTCTGGGGCAGACAGAATCCCTGGGTTGATGACCTCTGCCCCTAAACCTTATATGTTCAACCCAGACTGTCCTACACATATTATAATTTCTAGTGTGAAAAGTTAGGAAGCTGGAGCACCATGTTGAGAAACATCCCCAAGGCTATATTCATGCCAACGAGGGGTGTGATGGGTCAAAGACTTCTGCCAGAGAAGTTGGGGCAGTACTAGAGCCCCATTCTCCTCAGGGAAAATACATTATCTAGATCTTACCAGTAGAGGGCGGTGCTGGCTCATCACATTTCACAGTCCCATTTGAACATTGGCTAGTAAAAGTAAAAAAATGTTACAAATCCAAATCTGTTTGTTTGTTTTCTGTACTTCACAAACAACATAATGGGTAAGAATTGATTGAATATATATATACAAATGTTATTCTTTCCCATTGAAATTTATCTACAAATAAGTTATTGGCCAATTTGAAGAGAATGATTTCAATTAACATGTTTATCGATAAACACAGATATAAGTCACTGTGATAGGCATGGAAGATACAAAGACCAAAATTCATAATCTTTAATCAAGTAGGAAGGCCATAATACTCAGTTGGAATGTGGTAGAAAGCCTCACAGGGGTAGAACAGTGTTCTGTGCAATGAAGTGCCGTGCAGGAAGTGGCAGGAGATGCAGATGACAAAGAGGCAAAGGCCAGCTATTATTCAGACACTCAGACTTTGTCCCTGAGGTAGAACATTGACCTAAAGCAGAAAAGTGATATTGTTGGTCTGAATTCTAGGAAAATCATTCTGGCAGTAGCACTGACCACAGAATGAAGTTACAGCTTCCTTGCAACTTAAGTTCTAAAGTCAGGGCATAAGACGAAAACCCAATACAGGCCAAATTAATTCTGAAGCTCCTTTAAAAAGCAATCATGATAGGGAACAACACATCAGTTCTCAGTAACTCAGACATCAACAGTATTTCCTCCAGCTTTGGACAGATCATGTGTTCTATGTTTGAGCCCACAAGAAGAAGCTAACTAATATATAGGGGCCATGCCACATGAAAAATATGCTTATATGTCATCTATCACTAGGAAGACACTCAGAGGTGTGATTCATGCACATTGTGAATGGCAGAGAGGAACTGAGACAGACAGATCTCAGGTCACAGAGCCAGCTTTTCCATATCACACTCACTCTGGGACGTTTTTGAGAGGAATGGCAAATGAAGTCACTGCACTACAATGGGATGTTCTTTTCTCATTGAGAACAAATGATTCCTTCATTTTTTGCCAATTTCCTAAAGTAAATTCAATTACGTTAAATTTAAGAGATATTCTACCTTGGCAAAATGAAGGGGACAAGACTAGAGGCAAGAAGACCAGGAAGAGACGTTGTTAAGGCAGTGACAATGGAAAAGAGGGGGATTTCTCCTATTTGCAGAAACTAAACTCCACAGTCATTAGGGGTTTACTGGCTAGGGATATTGAGCAGGAGGTAGGAGTCAAAACATGACTCCCAGATTTCTGGCCTGGGAAACTGTGGCTACTAGTACAACCTACTAGAGAGAGATTTAAGAACTGGTTGCCTTTGTATCTTGATTGAGGGGTGGAAGGAAGAAAGATGGAGATAACACTAAAGGTTAATTGAGCATAAACAGGATACTGCCATGAATGTGAAATAAGCTGCTGAGCAAAGCAGGCAACAGAAAAAAATCACCACAGAGCCACATTGCCTGGGCTTGAATCTTGGCTTCGTTCCCAAGTTGCTTACCTGCCTGTGCCTCCTTTTATCACCTGTAAACTGGGGACACAGCAGCAGTACTTATCTTTTAGGGTCACAGTGATGAGTGTTTTAATATAGATACAGAACACTTAGAATGCTGCCAGGACTTAAGAAGGTACCTAGTCATGATGAGATATCATTCTTTTTACTATTGCCTACGGTCTGTTATCATCTGTTGGCACCTAAGATGGAATGAAAAAGGAAGGTCAAGAGTTGGATGTAGATCAATTTAAACTGCTGCATGGATGTGTCTGCATTTGTAACAGCCAGGTTCCAGCCCGAGTGAGGGTTATCCTGGCAATGAGTATTATCTCACCCTAAGATCAATGTTCCTAAGGAGGCGGTACACTGACTCCAGCATCTGGCCTGGTTCAATCCATGTTAAAATTGCCTTTTTTAAGCCATTGGATAAAACACAAAATGAACCCCTCCCCCAAGACCTTGCATTGTTTGAACACCCACCTCACTCCTACCTTCCATATAAAAAACCAAACTGATCTGAAGGCTTCCGTTCTGCTGCGTGACACTTCAATGCCACCCACCCTTTTTCTGCAGTTATGACCATGAGACTCAGGCATCCCAGGTTGCAATGGAATAGGTAGCTATTTGGTTTTAAGGGTTACGTTAGGGTTATCTGCATTTTTAAGTTACAGAAGTCATATTTCAATTTATGGTTTGGATTAAGAAATTACATCAGCATGTGTTATTTATCAAGTACAATCACCATCATTGAAATCTACCATAAGCCGGAGGGTGTTGGGATAAGCTCTCCAGGTTGATAAACGCTCCCCCTATAATGACACCGACAGTGAAATCTATAAGAGAAAAAAAGGTTAAATTAATAAAAAAGGTTATATGCATATAGATTTTAGAAAACAGTAAAATTCAAGTAGACTCCATGCACTGTATTGGTCATTTTAAGGCACACTCTAAAGATGGCTTCATTCTATGAGACTACATGCAATTCAGCCATACAAATGGCAGAACCCATTTAAATGTGAAGTCCTGTGTAGCTTCAGATTTTGTTTTCTAAAATAAAATAAAAAATCTGTATTTTTTTAGTCATAATACAAACTGTGTTGTTAGTCACAAAAAAGTCCCTAAATGCACCTCAAAGAAACACAACCCATACATCTATTCCCCTCTTTTCTGCAGTTATGAGTACAAGACTTAGGCATGCCATTTAGCCCTAGTATAAGACAAAAGTCCTTATCTCAGGAGAAGAGATTGGAGAAACTTCTGAGTGCTGACAGACATTGCAGTGCTGCTACTGAAATTAGCCACCTGACAGTGACACATAAACCTTGTCATTAACTTTGATATGATAAAAACAAGTAGAAATATACTCCAGGGTTAGCCATCAGATTCCTTGGCTCTTTCTACAGCTACCTGTAAACAAGTGCAGGTTTAAACATAAGTAAATAAGGTAAAGACATTAGGAAATATTAAGGAAATGACTCACAAGCAGGTCTTTGCACATACGCACACTTGTTTCATGGAAAAACTGACTGTTCAATAGTGGAGAAAATTATTTTTTCCATTAAATGGTGGTAAGTGGTTAGATTAAGAAAGAAAAGAAACAAGCATGAAGGCCCATTTCGGGTGTAAAAGAAAAAAGAGATGAAAAACTGGATGCCATGAGCCATCTCTGTGACTTACATGGGCACACAAAAGTGAAGGGTGTCTTCATAGTATTTGCCCTCAGGACAGTTGCAGCCTTCAGCACAGTCGTCACTGCACTGCTCAAGGGAGGCGAGAGAGACACAGGAGCGGCGGCAGAAGGAGGAGCAGTGATGGTACAGCATGCCTTCCTGGCACACCACCCCTGAGGACAGAGCAGCGTCAGCTGGGAGAGGGATCTCCACAGAGCACAGAAGCGTTCTGTGCTGAACTACAGGTCTATGATAGATGTAAATCATGAAAAAGAAATACCAGACATCAACAAATCCAGAACACTACAGAATCTTATAACAGAAATTAATTATTATTTACAATCTTTGCCTCAATGGAAGTAGAAGAGAAAAATGAAATTTCTATCTTCACCCGAGGATATGTTATTAATTTGAGAGAGAGGGGAATGGAGGAGTGGAGGGAGGGAGAGATGGAGAGAGAGAGAAACATCAATCAGATCCAACCTCGGTAAGTGCCCTCACTGAGAAGCGAACCCACAACCTCTTGGTGTACAGGACAACACTCCATCAACTGAGCCACCAGGCCAGGGCTGAAATATTTGTAAGTGAGACATTCCATAACATTCTATAATAGCTTGTACCATAGTTTTTAAAATTATTTGAGGTATCTTATGTGTCTAAATAAACTTCCTGTCCTTACACTTCAAATCTATTGACTGCTATGTTGTCATCGTCTTCTTTATATATTAAGCAAACTTTTAGTCTTCTACAAATAAAACAAAACTTGACTTTATTGATCAGTGTTCATAGCTCTTAACTTTTGCTTTCTTAATCATGTTTAGACTTTTTTTTCTAAACCCTTCCAATTTCTCTCTAAACCAAACTGAATTGATTAGAATAGGCAAACTAAAATAACCTAAAAAACAAACACCCAGAGCATCCTAGATAAAACATAATTGAAATTATGTAAAATATATAAGTGATCTTGATAGAAAAAAATGGGGGTGGGGAGTGAATAACATGCCCCTATGCCAGAAATGAAGAGGGAAACAATATCCAAAAACTTGAATGGAAGAGAGGAAGATCAATCTATTGGATTGAACTCATGTGGGAATAGAAAATAGGACTAGTCCTTTATGAGGCAAGGAATTGGGAGACTTCCACTTGGGCCCTCAAAATGACTCCATCCCCACTTGCAAGGACGCACTGCAGCAGCGGCCAGCACACTTTCTGTGAAGGGCCAGGCAGTGCATAGTTTCCGCTTTGCAGGACACACAGTCTCCGTCACAGCTACTCAGCTGTGGCCGTGTAGCTCTTTACAAAAACACAGGAGGACCAAGGGTGTCGTCTGCCAACTTCTGAACTTGAAATTGGATCTTAATAAAGGAAGATGCTAGGAAAGCAGCTGTAATTCTGAGGGTCTGTGATGAAATAAAGTCTCCTCTGAAAAATAAGAATCCCAGATATACACCCTGCACAGGTTTGTTATATAAACTTACATTACTTTTATATTTACATTGTTGTTCTTAGAATGCCCATCTAGGAACATAACCAAAACTGGCTAATAAGCCCTGCCCAGTGTGGCTCAGTTGGTTGGGCTCACTTACATGGATGGGCTTCGATTCCCAGCCAAGGGCACGTGCCCGGGTTGCGGGTTCAATCCCCAGTAGGGGGCATGCAGGAGACAGCCGGTCAATGTTGCACTCTCACATAGATGCTTCTCTCTCTCTCCATCTCCCTTCCTCTCTCTCTCAAAATCAAAATCAGGTTTTTTTTGTTTTGTTTTTATCTTAAAAAAAAAAAAACTGGCCAAAAAGCCCTTTGGAGTGATAGAAAAAAGCTGTGTGAAACCACAGCAGGGTGGAGAAGTAGAGTAAGTGATGCTCTTGAAATCCAGGTCACAGAGGATTCTAATAGGGAGCGGCAGAGCCCTGACAAAGATTAGCTCATAAAAAATTATAAAACAAACAGAAGAGGAAGCAAGCTACCATGAATGAGAACAGCAGACACCATACCATGAGGACTGGCGGCCCAGGAGCTTGAGATAATACATAGCTGTTGCAGAGCCTGCCTGTTTGACTACAGATCAGCTGTGTCGCTATAACACACAATGCTTTTCCACATGTAGATAGGACATTTTTATAAGACCTTTTTTTCAAGTGTTTCCAGTTATTTCTGTTACATATTTTTAAACCACAGTTATACTCTGCTTATTAAAAAAATAGTCAAAAGTTATTGATCTTATCCAACATATCTTCAATTTTAAGAAACAAAGTACTTCTTTTGTTTTTATGTTTGTACATTGTAATATTTGAAATAACTTAAGCAATGTTAACTCTCCACTTAAAAAATGAAAGCAGTAATTATCAATGTAAAAATCTCTAAGGTGTTACCTGATTGTCGTTATCTGTGCTGTTGCCATCATACTCACCACAGAAGGAAACGTGAGTTCTGAAATCAATGGTGACACCACGCTGGCCACAGAGGTAGGCATAGTGGGCGAGAGCATTGCATAGGCAGGTGCTTCCACACTTGCATGCATCGTGGCGGCACAGCTGGTAGTACAGCCCAGGGCTGATGTAGAAGTGGCAAGGGGCAAAGAGCTCTTGGTGGATGACGTCACAGTGCGCTGCGTAGCCAACTAACAGACAAAGAACCCCATTAGCACCTCATTTTCCAGTTGGGATCCTTAGCCTTAAGTATCAAGTTCCAGAACTAGCCAAGATTCTTGCTTTCCTAGAAATACACTGTATTGCACATTACTTTTAATAAGAGCCAATATTTTCAGCTTATGCTGTTGTGTTTTTTTGTGGGATATTTTTGGTTTGTTTTTACTTTTGATAATATTGATGACAGCACTATATTCTATAATATTTTAGGAGGAAAAGTTGTTTTACCTCAATAACTTGAGTAACAGAAGGGTTGATAGCCTCAATCACCCCATGGCCTGAAAATCATCTTAGGAAATCACCCCAATTCTACTATAAAGAATCGGTGAGTAGTGGGAGGCTTATCTCCAGACATCCATACACAATAAAACTGGTGCATGTTGTGGATGTTATGGCAACTCCCTGGAATACACAATTATCCAGGAACGTTTAGGAATCATCTCATCCCAATAGAGTCTCTGAAGTGAATGGTAATGTGGCAGATGCACATAAAGTCATTGCACATAATGTCTGCACAAGGCACAGTGCACAGGGTCTGATAAGTGAATCTATAAATTCAAGAAAAAAATAAGTAATGAATAGAAATTGGGGATTGGAACATATGCTAAAGGCCATGAGATAGAACTACCAGGCCTTTCAGGTGGTGGTAGTTGGGTGGGGGGGGGGGGGTGGGGGGGAGAGTCTGTAGTAATTAGTTCTTAAAATTTGTTGACTTTTCCCTTGAGAACAACTGACTGGTCAGATATAATTCTCTTTGGGTGCAACCAAGTTTGACCAAACAATCTAGATCCCACCTTTCTGAAAACAGCTATGTGATTCCTTGATGTAGTGAACCCAGGTTGCATTGATTCCTCACAGCTAAAATTAATCAATCTTTGAATTGTCATTGTCTTTAAGAGACCAGATGAGGTGTCCAGAGATCACAATGTTTTTGAACTATTTAAATATACTAAACTTATTTTGTTGAGTATAAAACACACAATAATTATCCTAGTGTTATATTTTCGCATTGTTATGACTATCTATGTGAAAACAAATGACTTAGACTCTAACGGCATGCTGTTGGCATGCATACTCCCCAGTCCCAGGATTTCCAAAACAAAGAAGTACGTCAATGGGACTTTTGTTGTGTTCCCTAAGGATTTGTAGATTTAAAAATATTCCTACTGGCATTAAGTAAAAGAGTGACTCAATAATATATCCTTGTGAAAAAAAAATCTGATTTATTGGAGAACCAAGATGGCGGCATAGGTTAACGCCGGAGTTTGCTGCCTCGAACAACCACTTCAAAAGTGAAACCAAAAAACGGAAGGGACATCACCCAGAACCACAGGAACGCTGGCTGAGTGGAAGTCCTACAACTAGGAGGAAAGAGAAACGCATACGGACACTCAGAGGAGGCGCAGTGCTGAAGTCAAATTCTGAGGTGCGGAGTGCGCGGAGCGGGCTGGTGGCGGAGGGCGCGGTTGTTGTTTTCAATCGGGAGGGAGTCGCAGACTCTGAGCACCAGATCCGGGCGAGTCTTTAGGGACCCAGACTCAAACGGGAGAAGCGGGACTGTCTGGCTTCGGTCAGAGCGAGTGCAGCTTTCTCTCCAAGCTTTGCAGTGGGTGCTAGGACTCAGAGAGGCAGAGCCCCTTGGGACAGAACTGAGAGCCGCCATAACTGCTCTCTCCGGCCCACCCTGTTGATCCTGTGCGACCCGCCCTACCCAAGCCCTGCACAGAGGCATTTACTGGATAGCCTCAGGCAAAGGCTAGATTAGCACCTCCCTAGAGGACAGAAGTTCTCTCACTGCTGACATAGTTGATTCTCATAGCCACTTGGCCTGGAGGTCAAACCCTCCCTGGAATTAGCTACAACAATCAAGATTTATCTATAAGACTGCGAACAAAGACCACTAGAGGGTACACCAAGGAAGCATAACAAAATGCGGAGACAAAGAAACAGGACAAAATTGTCAATGGAAGAAATAGAGTTCAGAACCACACTTTTAAGGTCTCTCAAGAACTGTTTAGAAGCTGCCGATAAACTTAATGAGATCTACACGAAAACTAATAAGACCCTCGATCTTATATTGGGGAACCAACTAGAAATTAAGCACACACGGACTGAAATAACGAATATTATACAGACGCCCGACAGCAGACCAGAGGAGCGCAAGAATCAAGTCAATGATTTGAAATGCGAGGAAGCAAAAAACACCCAACCGGAAAAGCAAAATGAAAAAAGAATCCAAAAATGCGAGGATAGTGTAAGGAGCCTCTGGGACAGCTTCAAGCGTACCAACATCAGAATTATAGGGGTGCCAGAAGATGAGAGAGACCAAGATATTGAAAACCTATTTGAAGAAATAATGACAGAAAACTTCCCCCACCTGGTGAAAGAAATGGACTTACAGGTCCAAGAAGCGTGGAGAACCCCAAACAAAAGGAATCCAAAGAGGACCACACCAAGACACATCATCATTAAAATGCCAAGAGCAAAAGATAAAGAGAGAATCTTAAAAACAGCAAGAGAAAGAAACTCAGTTACCTACAAGGGAATACCCATACGACTGTCAGCTGATTTCTCAACAGAAACTTTGCAGGCCAGAAGGGAGTGGCAAGAAATATTCAAAGTGATGAATACCAAGAACCTACAACCAAGATTACTTTATCCAGCAAAGCTATCATTCAGAATGGAAGGTCAGATAAAGAGCTTCACAGATAAGGAAAAGCTAAAGGAGTTCATCACCACCAAACCAGGATTATATGAAATGCTGAAAGGTATCCTTTAAGAAGAGGAAGAGGAAGAAAAAGGTAAAGATACAAATTATGAACAACAAATATGCATCTATCAACAAGTGAATCTAAGAATCAAGTGAATAAATAATCTGATGAACAGAATGAACTGTTGATTATAATAGAATCAGGGACATAGAAAGGGAATGGACTGACTATTCTTGGGGGGGAAAGGGGTGTGGGAGATGTGGGAAGAGACTGGACAAAAATCGTGCACCAATGGATGAGGACAGTGGGTGGGGAGTGAGGGCGGAGGGTGGGGCGGGAACTGGGAGGAGGGGAGTTATGGGGGGGAAAAAAAGGAACAAATGTAATAATCTGAACAATAAAGATTTAATTTAAAAAAAAAAAAATCTTTCAGAATCCACATCAGTTATTGACTTTTATCTATTTACTTTCCTTTCTTTGGGAATTTTTCTGACTTGACCAATTTGATTTTTTTTATTTAAATTCTTTATTGTTTAAGGTATTATATGAGTCTCCTTCCTCCCCACCCCCCCAACATTGACATATTCCTGGCCGCTGCCACCCCTCAGAACATGCCCTCAACCCCCTACTGTCTATGTCCATTGGTTATGCTCAGATCTCAAAATGGACAAAGGACTTAAATGTAAGACAGGAAACCATAAAAGTCTTAGAAGAATCCATAGGCAGCAAAAGAGCAGACATATGTCATAGCAATATCTTTACTGATACAGCTCTTAGGACAATGGAAACTAAGGAGAAAAAAACAAGTGGGACTACATCAAAATAAAAAGCTTCTGCACAGCAAAAGAAACCATCAACAAAACAACAAGAAAGCCCACTGCATGGGAGAACATATTTGCCAATGTTATCTCCAACTTGAATTTTTTTAATAGTTCATGGCAAAGGTGAAGAGGATAATATCTAAAATATATATCAGAGAAAACATGAGATATAGGGATAGAAGTGATAAAAGTATATAACAAAATGGAATGTAATAAAGGAGGTAATTAAAGAAAAGGAAAACTGAATTTATCAATTATATTCTACTCCAACTTTTACATGTTATCAAAATAATTAAAAATATAAACTTGCTGCAATATCAAGGAGGGAACTGAGAAAGTTAGAAACAAGCTGAATAAAACTAATTGAAGGAGAAGGAGCAGATTTATTAATAGAAAGTTAAGAACAAAATGGGGGAAAGTGTTGGTAAATGAGAGTGAGATGAAAAGTATTCAATCTATAGAGACCAAAAGACTATGGTCTAATCCTATTATTATAGATAGGAAAAATTACCAAAGAGATTAATAGTCTTCTTCAAATTTAGAAACTGGCTTAGGTAAAAAGACAGCACTAAAAGCAGCATTATTTTATTGTTGTTTTTTACAGTACACCAAAACTATAGGTTAATAACAAGGACCATATGACAATCAACAGAATCCTACCAAACAACCACTACAAAATCCAGAAATCATACTGATTTTACATAGGTACTCAACCAATATTAATAGTGAATTTTTTAAAATTACACACACACACAAGAACTAGCCAAAATTAAAGAAATAAATTAAAACATTTTAAACTTATTTAAGCATGCACACTTTTTTTACAAAGTGATTTTATAAAAATAAAATAATAATGTGCCTTTTTAGTGAGCAGTGAAATAGCCTTTCACATGGTTTGCTGTGGCTTTAGTTAAAAAAATACAGCCAAAAATTCTCGGCGTGTGAGTTGCACTGTCATTGCAAATTGCAAACCTGGAGCATGACCATCTCAAATTGTCTCACGCTTGGTGGCACAAAGCTTCTTTGAATCACTGGCTTCCTCCTTATGAAACCATAATATATTCTGTGAGTAGGAACTCATAATGTGATAGTCATAACCAAGAGAACCTGCATGAGCTGTCAGATTATGGAACTAAAGTCAAACATCCCAAGACTAAACAGCACCATTAGAGATTTTCCAGAAGTTTTTCTTAATCATTTAATCTGAACACACCAAAATGCTAGCTCACAGGCCTAAAATAAGTAAATGTATGAATGCAAAGAAGTAAGTAAAAGAGTCATTTTATGGAGCTCTTTTTAAAAATCATATACATTGCATAAAGAGGAGTACGTAAAGGAAGAGTATTAAACAAAAATACATAAGGAATGGCATCGATATTATCCAAATGAAGAGAATCAGAATTTAAAATCACTATTCATTCCCCTAAGTTTGCAAGTAGAAAGAAGGACTTACTGTTTTGCTGATTAATGTTACAGGGGTCCACCATAGGAACATGAACAGGTGCAAAACAAGTGGAGGAAACTCGCCAAGCATTTGCATGAAGTTGTGGTGTGCCTTCTATCATGCCTGATGGAGAACTAGAAAGCAAAGATAATATTCATCTTAGTCTCTCCCATTCCTTTCATTTGTTCATAGTCTTTAAATGTTGAAAAAATGATGTTATTTTTAATTTACAAAGAAATTTTAGAACTTAAAATGTTCTATTATTTAAAAAAATATACATGGTATTAATTTCCTATTATTAAGACTTTACAATGTGTCAAATTGTGGACATACATAGTTTCATTTAATAATCAGCCTCATGGAAAAAATAAAATAAATAAAATAAAGTAAAAATGTCTTTATCCCCCTTTAGAAAGAAAGCAAAGCAGAATCTCAGATAACTATTAACATTCACTCAGCTGATAAGTGTCATAGCCAAGTAGCCAAGATTCAAATCCAGTTTGCATCACACAACCAAAATAATAATCTGTGTGTGGTTTAAAGTATATGAAAAACAAAGAGCTAGGTAGCTCACATGATTCCTTTCAGCGTAGAGACAAATGTCCCAAAGAATAAATAGTCTAGCCCTGCCAGTGTGGTTCAGCATCAACCTGTGAACCAGGAGGTTATGGTTTGATTTCTGGTCTGGGCACATGCTCAGTCCCCAGTAGGAATTGTGCAGGAACATCATTGATGTTTTTATTTCTCTTTTCCTCTCCCTTCCTCTCTGAAATCAATAAAATATATTTTTTAAAATAATAAATAGTCTATAATTCTGGTTTAATATTTCAATTTCCATTATGAGGTCTGAAATGCCTGAAATACTGAGGTTCCATCATGAAGTTGCATAAACAAACCAAAAGAAAATTGAGGAAAAAAATGGTATAAAAGGCACCCTTCATCCAAACTTGTGAATTTCTTCAATTCCCCTCAGCAAATCGAAATGGAAGAGAAACAGCCACTTTTCTGAAGTCAGGCTTATAAACCACAACAATGTTCAATAGCCAAACACTAAAATGCCCCCTCCAGCAGCCATCAAGATTTACTAACTCATCAGCCAATATTTTGTAAGTGACACTCCCTCTTGGACACTATGCCATCTGCTCTCAAAACTACTTAGGTTGGACCAAGTCTCCTATAGGAAGCTTTGACTAAGTAAAACTTCACTAGCACAAGCCCTAACTGCGTTAATTGCTAAAACATGGCTAAATGGTAGCGTGGGCTTTATCTTGGCTCTCTGTAGTGTCCTAATAAATTAAGTGCTTTGGTTATTATTAAGCTCAGACACCACTAACCATATGGAGCTTCTCACCACAATGACTGAAAAAAGAGAAAAGAAGGAGCTGCACAAGTCATGCCAGCATGCCCAGCCTTGTCCCCACCCTTTCCCCTTTTCCTTCCTTTTCTTATTTCCCAAAATCTAACCATTCTGAAATTGTAAGACGTTATAACAAACACCTAATCCAAAATCTCATTTTGTTCAAAGAGAACACTGAAACTCAAAGAAATTGTATGACTTGCACTACTAGCTCTTCCCATTCTTTCCCTTCCTTCCCTCTTCATTCCTACGAAAGACAATAAAATAGGTCAAAGTGATGGGTGTAGTCAGGGTTCCCAGGAGGAAATGACTCAGAGCTTGACTCTCTTATCTCACTTAGTTCACGTAAAACAAGAAACACAATAAATGATCAGGAGAGTAAATGTAAACCCATTTATTTACTGCATTTTATTTTAGAAAAGAACCTTTGGCCTATCATAACTTACCATAACAAGGCAAGCAAAATAAATTGTTAAGTAATTAATATTTTCCATTCCACTGTGTTTGCAGATTCTCATTTGCTTTTGTGAAGTACAGAATTTTGACTGCTTATGCTTGGAAAGCCAAACAGTGTTAGAAAGTTATCTCTAACTGAAATATTATCCTGCACTGTTATCACGCCTCCGTGTTTATACATGGAGGAGACTGGTGCCTGAGGAGGAGGGAGACAGAGCTGCCATCTGTTAAACAATGACTGCTAACCCCTCTGATAAACAAGGAAGAGAAAGAGGCTTAATGTCTCTTCTGCACATCTTAACCAAGCCACTAAAATACCACTTGTGAAACAGAAGATATGTATAAAGGTATCGATATCCTGACCTGCAAATAAATGAAACAAACAAACAAAAAAACCTAAAATGAATTTAATCACACTGGAGACAAGATAGAAAATTTCTTTTGAAATTTAAATTTTTAAAGGCCAGTTCTCCTTGCCCATTCTAATTCTCTTCTTGGTGCTCCATTAGAAGTCTGACCTCTGTGCAGTTCTACGATCTACTACATATGATAGTCTATGCTAGTTCCTAAGAATACAAGGATCAAGGATGTGATTCTTATTCTCAAAACCCTCAGAGTTTTAAGTGAAAACCAGGCTCATAAATGACAGCTTTTCATAGTGACAGAGACAAAATCAATTTTGTCTGGTGTGATATGAACTCGCTTTTTGAAGCAAATAATGTCTGAGTTGGGTAGAAGTATAAAAAAGGAGTTCATGAGAAAGATTAGGAGGTGGAAAGAGCCCTAAGCAGGAGGAATACACAGAAGGGTTTATTTAAGTGGTATTTGGAGAACAGCTTCTCCATAAAACATTCCTGCCTACTCAGCCCACACTCACCTACTCAAACTCCCTGCTGTGCTTCTAGCCATGACTACACAACTTAACTCTTTAAAATTACCTCAGTCTTTATGTATGTATTGTTGATTAACACCTGACCTGGAACTAATTATTTCTTAAAGGTTGTTATCTCCTCCCAATCTGCAACAGCCTCCTTGAGGATGAGAGCCTATCAAACTACTTCACCTGCCCACCATGCTTCACACTAACGCTCCGAGCATTTGCATTAAATTATCCACTGTGTAGGCGAAAGTGCTTTGTCGTTACAAGGAGGACAAATGGATTTTATTGCTTTTCTTCTGATTAAGCACCAACTATCACAAAATCCAATTAGCTGAGACGCCAAAGTGTTGCTTTAGAGGTGTCACTCACACTAAATGATATCAATATTTTTAAAGTATAATTTACTATTGTTGCTACCAAATGATATTAAGATTTAAAAAAAAAATACTGTTAAGGTTGGTTGGTGGCAGGAGAAAGTATAACAGGCAGTTATCCTCTGGGTTATCCCATAAGCTCTGAGTCACCCTATCTAAACTCAAAGCCCAGCTCCACTCTATTTGAGCTAAGTGACTTTGAGCTATTTATTTGCCACCTTTTGGCCTCAGTTGGTTTTCTTCTCTATAAAACCAACTGATGCGAATCTGTGGATTGCTGTAACATTTAAATGTGATGCTCCATTTGAAGCCCTTGGAACATTGGTGACTAAGCTATCTTATGGTTAAACATTTTTACTGAAAATATTTATATCCTCTACATCACTAGCCATTACATCATGCTAGTTCTACAGAAATCATACTTACAGAAAATCATCCCTTATGTTCCCATTAAAAGTGCCACAGAGACCTAGTGTTCTTCTTTTCCATGTACTGGTGAGCTGAATATAAACTCTTTCCCCATCTATAGCAAACAGAATCTTTAAGCCAAATGTGGTTTTTAGAAGGATAAATAAGGATGACACTGTTTGAATTTCAACAATTCCTGCAGGAAAATAACATACGTAAGTCAGCCTTGAGATGTATACGCAGTACAGTATTCTGAAATGCTAGCATGCAACACCAGGACTTTCCTTCCAAGAGACTGGGACGTGGGGAGGCAGGTTCCCAGTTCCCGCCCTTGGGCTCCAGGCCCAATTTTTGCCACCTTGTGCCTGCTTTCTTTCCTCCCATTTCCTTTCTGTCCCTCCTTTCTGGATCCTAAGCTAATATGTTTAATAGATTGTCAGGTACACATGTAGTTTCAGTTGTCAAACATCTCATGGCGGGGTGGACAGTCCTTAGACATTTGAAAGCTGATCTCTCTTCCTCAACGTGTGTGTGTGTGTGTGTGTGTGTGTGTGTGTGTGTGTTTCCCAAAACTCCTTATGATCCAATAAGGAAGTAGCACTTTCCCCCAAAATTCCCCTTTCCCTTGAGCCTGACAGCAAAAGGAGGAGCACAGCACTTGAGAAATAGCTTATATGAAATACCTTTAAAGACAAGAAACTTGTGTTTAAGACTAAACTGATGACTTTTGCCACCAGAAGAGTTGCTCCCGTATCTCTCATGATTTCTGCCATCATCTGATCACCAAACCCAGAAATCTGAGAATCATTCTTTGATCATTTCATCCTTTTTTTGCATTCCTCCAACCAACCCCAATCTAATCCATCACCAAGATCAGACCATTTTTTCCTAAATAATTTTTTAAGCAATCTTCCTCTTTCTATCTCTATTGTTACTGCCTTAGGTCAGTTCTTCTTCCTTCTTTGCATGCCCTAAGTTAATAACATTCTATCTGTTCTCCATGTTAGTTAGGAATTCTGACATTGTTTTAGTATTCTCTCCCCCCGCCCCCCGCAAAAAAACAACAACAACATATCAGCCTCCTCATTAAAACTGGCTATTTATTTTGGTTGAACCACATACGATTGTCATTTTTATTCATAAAAATTGGTAAAATAATGATTATCTCATATTCAATTTTATATCAAGTTCAATTTCTTAGCATGACAATCAGTAGAATGGCCATGTAATTTCTACAAACCGGGACATTTCTGGGTGTCTCATCCCCACCTATTTCCCTATTTTCATCTCTGGATATCCTCCATTTACCCTCTTCAGGCTTCAGCAATGCCACACTGGCTATAGTTCCCCCTAAACATACTGCAGAGTTCCACATCTCTTTGCTATGCATGGAACACTTTCACCTTCTCTTTCATCCCAGCAATCCTCAGTTTTAAATGCTCAATGAGGCCTCACCTCCTTCAGAACATTTTCCTGACCACACCTGCATACCCCACCCCAAGGCTGGGAGAGTTAAACTCATTTAGACCCCCAAAGTCCCTATGCATATCTTTGAGTTTATTGTATGCTATATAGGTGGCTGTTTGCTCGTATAGCTCCCCTTCCAAACTCTAGGCCACGTAATGCTAGGTAAACACTAGGTCCCATAAACAAGGTGGTCTTTACTGTGTCCAATTAAGGATCTGACAACACAAAGACACTCAAATTTTAGGATAGGCAGCCAATGGGAGAAGTTTCCATTTAGGTTGTTTTGTTGTTTTATTGTAAAGAAAGTACTCTGTTAGCATTGCTTCTTACCATTCAGATTGAAGCCTTGGTTAGGACTGGTGAGGATTTGTCCTCCCCGACTAAGGGTCACTTGTTTATCAAAATCATCATCCAGAATTAGAGTTATAGACTGAAGACAGACCAAGCCAAGATTCTGCATAAAAATCAAATAACCAAATAAAGAGATGAGAGAGATAAAGAGACATGGAAAGAAACAGGAACAATAGAAGAGAAAAATGAGAAAGGGGCATGAAAGAAGGGGAGGAAGGAAAAAAAAAGAATGCACATAAATAAGAATTTCTGATATGTAGAAGGCATAAGTAATATTATATATTAATATTATATATTACTTATATAATAAAGTAATTACTATATAATCCATTTCATGTAGTCCCATTACTAATAAAATATGTCATTGTATAGTATATTAAAATACCATATATACACATATATTTTATATAGAACATTAAATAATGGTTTTAATTTAGTTCCAATAATTATGTTTTTCATAGCTATAGTAAAGTACCTCTCTAAATTCATATAAGTGACATATTAGACATAAAAGTCAATAAAGAAAAAACATAGAAAGTAATGATTCTATGTAGAAAGCTTATTCAGACTCTAACATATGGCAAAGGAAAAAATCAAACTGGGGGGGGGGGGAGCAAATAAAGTGGTTGAAAATTTTTACTGGAAATAACCATTTTATATTATAGTGTTGGGAGCTATCGGAGAAACTGGCCTAGTCAAAGCCATCTTAAGAACAATAAGTTTCTGGTAGTAACTCCTAGTTACCAGAAACCACGGCAAAGCCATCTTAAGAACAATAAGTTTCTGGTAGTAACTCCTAGTTACCAGAAACCACGTACGTCCTGCGGTTTGGTCAGCAATTAAGAATCCGTCACACACCACTTGTCACACACCACAAGCAAATAGCTGCCACTTGCTGATAGGCTATTACCATAAGCTTTGCTACCCACCCCTGCTACCCACCCCCGTCCCTGGAACAATATATATTCTGCCGCTGTAAAAATAAAAATTTGAGGCTTGATCAGACTCCTGTCTTGCCTCCATTTCTTCGCGTCTCCTATCCTCTCATTCCCTTACAGGCACCTTCACGGCACCCACGTTGCATGCCCCGCGGGTCGGGGCATTATAGTAATGTTTTCTGAAAAATTTTGACTACCTGAGTTAGAGAGAGGAAAGATCCAGGTATCTTTATTTATAAATTATTGATGTGTTTATTTGAAGAAAAAACTTAAAATAAGTGTTCCTGTATGCTAAGAAATTGTCATATTTATTTAGAATGATATGAAACTTGACCAATCTTATAAAAATCATTTCTTTAAAATAGTGGTTTGGAAGTAACCAGAAACTTAAGTCTACTGTGTCATTATGCATGTAATGCTCAAAAAACCTATACCTACAAATATTATTTTTAAAAGAAAGAAAATGCCATGAAATATATATTTAATTTAAGACATATTTGTTCTCATACTTTAATATCTCTGGAATCAAGACACATCATATGGTCAATAGTATAACATTATCAACATTTTTTCTTTCTTTGCAGTACATAGAGAATGATGCATCTCAGCAATCAACGGTGTTTTATTTTTGAAGAAAATAATTATGCCTACTCATTACTATTCTTAACCTGGATATAAAATTGGAGTAAAAAAATGAACATTACTCTGGTCATTTTGAGATATTCTTACCTGCTCACAGTGAGCTTTCTGTAAGGTAATTGTGAATTTCTCCTTTCCAGTTGCTTTCACAAGGATATATTGACACATTCCAATAAAAGAATAATGTCGACCATCAAAAGTTGTAAAATGAGAATCACCTACAACAGAACATTGAACTACCAAAAAAAAAAAAAAAAAAAAAAGGAAAGAAAGAAAGGAATAGAGAAGGAAAAGGAGGAAAAGAAATTATTTATTCTCTAAAAAGCAGGCCAACTTAAGGTAAATAATCATGTATCAAAAAAGTAGCTAAATGTTTAAAATTAGTTTGACAAACTTACTAAATTATGTTATTCAATTTAATTTAAAGTTTATTAAATGATAGCTATTTCACATATGTTTTAAGTTTTGTAATATCTTTACTATTTTAATAAGTTTGTACCAAAATTGACTGCTCAAAGCTATCATTTATTCAATTTTCCATTTAACCTCTGACTACCTGGATTTTTAGATGATTACATCTCTCACGATATATGAGATGACATCATAAAAATCAGTGCTATCTTGCTCCTTAATTTAAAAAAGAAACCTGAGGCATTTAAAAAAAAAAAAGTGTTAAAAAGATTACCTGGGCAGTCATGCTCAGTGCAGTTCCAAACGCCACCAACACATACACTTAAAAAAATGATAAAATATTAATCTACTGGTATAGAAAAACTGTATTGTTTGCATCAATATATTGATAAATGTACCAAAATATACAATGTTTATAGGCTCAGAATAATCTGACTTGAAAAAGCTCTCTGCAGAAGTCCAATTAACTGCTAAATTTGTGCTGGCCAGCATCTAAATTATTATTTGTTGTGTGTCATACTTAAAAGTCACTAAAGGTGATACAAAGTGAATACTAATCAAACAAAGAACCTCTGTGTTGGTCCTTCTCTCATTGCTTAAACTAAAAGAGATCATACACACACAAAAGCATTTGCCTATATCATTAGAGAAATACACATAATGAGTTCCAATTCATACATTATCTCATGCACTACAAATTAAAAAAATTGGTTCTGAAGATCATCAGACATTGAAGAGAGAAAAGATGTATTTTTATATAAGATAAATTCTAGCTTCTACCATCCAGAAGATATTAGCTTGGGAGGACAGAGCAGTCTCTGAAAGGCAGAAACTCAAATTGGTATTTAAGAAGAGTTAGTTATCCAATTGCATTTCCATTGTATACACTAACACCAAAGGGGAAGGAGCCTGATGATATTTAGATCTTTGTTTCTTTTTAGGACTGCACTGGAGGGAGCAATCCTTGCCTACAATAGTCTTAGCTAATTTAATAAGAAATTCTAAATGTCTCTAATCATGGCCAAAAATGCAATATGGAGTCACTTTTTAAAGTACTCAATAGAGCCTGGCCAGCATGCCTCAGTGGTTGAGCATCAACCTATGAACCAGGAGGTCAAGGTTCAATTTCCGGTCAGGGCACCTATGCAGGTTGTTGGCTCGATCCCCAGTGTGGAGTGTGCAGGAGGCAGCCAATCAATGATTCTCTCTCATCATTAATGTTTCTCTCTCTCTCTCTCTCTCTCTCTCTCTCTCTCTTTACCTTCCTCTCTGAAATCAATAAAAAACATTTTTTAAAAGTACTCAATAGAGAAGGTCAGGAGAACCATCAATTCTAAGAGTAAAAGTGTGTGCAAATTGCCGAAACCGGTTTGGCTCAGTGGATAGAGCATCGGTCTGTGGACTGAAAGGTCCCAGGTTCGATTCCGATCAAGGGCATGTACCTGGGTTGCGGGCACATTGGGGGATGTGCAGGAGGCAGCTGATCGATGTTTCTAACTCTCTATCTCTCTCCAATCCTCTCTGTAAAAAATCAATAAAATATATATTTTTTAACAAGTGTGTGCAAATTAGTGATCAAAAATAATAAGAAATACAACATAGGTAAAGATTTTATGAAACTGCCAAGGGAAGTGAGAAGAATTGCATTATAAAAGAATGTGCAAATGTTCCCCCACCCTTGTATCAACATTAAATAAAATGCAAACTGCGTCTTGGAATTTTTGGAAGAAATTTAGTAATAAGGATATTCTTTTAAACATATGTTATACTAGTATAAAGTTGTCACCCAGCCAGGTCCCCAGAAATAATTGGCTGTGCATTGGTCACATACCATTCGGTGCATTCTTGTTCAATTTTGGAACCAACTGAATAAGCTAATCCATGAAAACTACATGGGCAACTTTCCAAGGAGATGCAAGTCCCATTTTCCATGATGAGGCCTATTGAAGAAATATATATATCAAATTCTCAGAAGAAGTAATAAGCCAGAAGGGAGTGGCAAGAAATATTCAAAGTGATGAATGCCAAGAACCTACAACCAAGATTACTTTATCCAGCAAAGTTATCATTCAGAATTGAAGGTCAGATAAAGAGCTTCACAGATAAGGAAAAGCTAAAGGAGTTCATCACCACCAAACCAGTATTATATGAAATGCTGAAAGGTATCCTTTAAGAAGAGGAAGAAGAAGAGAAAGGTAAAGATACAAATTATGAACAACAAATATGCATCTATCAACAAGTGAATAAATAATCTGATGAACAGAATAAACTGGTGATTATAATAGAATCAGGGACATAGAAAGGGAATGGACTGACTATTCTTGGGGGGGAAAGGGGTGTGGGAGATGCGGGAAGAGACTGGACAAAAATCATGCACCTATGGATGAGGACAGTGGGTGGGGAGTGAGGGCAGAGGGTGGGGCGGGAACTGGGAGGAGGGGAATTATGGGGGGAAAAAAGAGGAACAAATGTAATAATCTGAACAATAAAGATTTAATTAAAAAAAGAAGTAATAAATATTTATTCTTTGAATGTAATAATTTAATCAACTTTTATTAAATACTTGCTTACACTAGATAATAAAACAGAAATTTCTTTATTTCCAAGGAGGTTTCAAACAACCTTGCTCTATCTCAATCGGTAGCTACCTTACAAATCTCTACTTCAGTGATTTTCAGTTTTCTCATCCTATGACTTACCATAAAAAACTCAAAGTTCACTATACAGAATAAAGGCAACAAAGAGAGTTTATTCTTGGTTTAATCTCTGTTCATTTGCAAATGAGATACTTACACCCTCATCACATGTATAATAAATAGCCAGACAGTGCTACTCAAAGGGCAAGTACAGTGGGAAAGCATTCATTACTTCTCTCTAATGAGCAAAGACGGTTGAGCCAGAATGTAAATGAACTGTGCTACTAAGCACACTGTTTCATTCTGCTGACCTTTTTTCTGAGTAAGACTTTCTAGATGAAGGAAGCATTGACTTATATATTTGGTGCATTAATTTATATTCTGGTGCAAACTCCTTATCTCATCAGTGAATAGTAAGAATCAGTTGATGCCTGGCACTGGTCCAAAGTGCTATCCTGAGTAGCACTAATAGAACAAAGGATTGAGGTCAACAGATCTGGTTCCAAGCAGTCCTCCCTCATATTAACTGTGTGACAGTGCTAAATTTACTTAACATATCTGGGATTCTTTTTTTTTAATCTGTAAAAATAAAAGAATTTGAGTGAATTCTCAGTGTTCTTTAAAAACGTCTATTGAGCCGAACCGGTTTGGCTCAGTGGATAGAGCATCGGCCTGTGAACTGAAGGGTCCCAGGTTCAATTCCGGTCAAAGGCATGTACCTTGGTTGCTGGCACATCCCCAGTGGGGGGCGTGCAGGAGGCAGCTGATCAATGTCTCTCATCGATGTTTCTAACTCTCTATCCCTCTCCCTTCTTCTCTGTAAAAAATCAATAAAATATTTTTAAAAATAAATAAATAAAAATAAAAAGCTCTATTGGTATAGGAGTCATTCCTAAATTTAAACCCCTCTTGTACGACTTGCTATGTTACTTCTAATTTCAAATGTTAAAGCTGCATCACAACTAAAATCTTGTATTGCCAATTTGTTTTTCTAAAATTGCTCTCATAAATTATTAAATATATATTAAATATTCAAGAGAACAAAAGAATTTCCAAGACTCTAGATTCCAAATTTCCTGGGAAATTTACAAAGCAATAAGCCTTTTTATTAAAGAAAAGCAGACTTTTCTCCTATCACGTCAAGGACCAAATCCTACAAGGGCTGAAAATTGCAACAGCACTGATGTCCTGGGAGAGGATGTTGCAACTCGATTCTCCACTCACAGGATGCTATTTTCCATGAGTGGAGACATGATTTCTCTCATGAAACACTTACTTACCATCTGGACAGTAACATCCATCAAGACAGTGGAGATTGCTCCCAAGACATTGTTTCTCAAATGTGCAGGTGGTTGGGCAACAACTGATACAATCCCGGTGGACAAAGCTATCATCACATTTATCAGCTGAAATGGGCAAATGGGAATGCTATAAGTCAACTTTATTCACCTCAAGAAGATTAGTATTTCAAAAAGTTTGCAAGTTTACCAATGTTTCTGCACCAATAACAACAAATCCTTGCCATTCATCAGTTTTGAGTACTCAGGGAAGTTTTGAATACTAGAATAAGCCTAACATTAACAAAAGTACACAGGGCTTAGGAAAATAAGAAACCATACTGCATGCTGGGAAGTCATCTCTCCAGTCTTGAATGGGGTAGCCAGCGTGGGAACAGGCTCTAGCATACTCAGTGGCTGCTCGACAATAGGTATCATCATCATCAGTTCTGGAAAGTGAGAAGACAGAGCCAGGGTCACACCGGGGATATTGGCAGAGTCCGCATCTATGAGCTCCTGATCCCTAGAAATGTTTAGTGTCTGCTGGCTATTCCAACACTAACTGATGTCAGCATGTACATAATATACTATCTATACTAATAAAAGGGTAATATGCTAATTAGACTGGACATCTTCTGGGCGACCTTCCGGACATCCTTCTGGACCAAGCCATGGTGGTGGGGCTGAGGCAGAGGCAGTGAGGGGCGATCAGGCAATCGGGGGAGAGCAGTTAGGGGGATCAGGCCAGCAGGAGAGAGCAGTTAGGTGCATCAGGCTGACAGGAAGATGCAGTTAAGCCAGTGGTCCTGGATTGCGAGAGGGATGTCCGACTGCCGGTCTAGGCCCAATCCCTGCAGGCTGAGCTGACGAACCCCCCTCGCATGAACGAATTTTGTGTACCGGGCCTCTAGTCTATAATAAATGCAAAAAACAAATAAACATGGGATCCCAGCTAAAAATTCCTAGGTAAATTGTCTTCATCAGTCTTAAAATATTTGACCACTTTTCTTTTGATTCAAGGGTGCCCCTATGCTGAAAAAGATTTCTATTTTAATTCTGACATTCCTCCCAGAATCCTTGTATGTATTTTTTGGCTCCCACACAAAGCATCACAGACCTTGTAGAAATTAATAAATCCCATTACAACAGATAAAATTCCATTACAACAAAAGCTCCAAATATGAAAATTATTTCAAAGACACCATGACTTTGATAGTCTACATGGCAGAATAAAACCAATACTAATAACCTGCAGCAGTTTGAAAATATTGAATAAAAAGCATTTAACTAAGATTTTAAATATTTTTCATTCTTTCAAGTTTAAATTCCTAAAGCTAGTTTCTTTTATAATATTGCCAAGAGTAAATAAACTCTAATTATTTTTTATAATCACTCTAGAAACTCCCCCAAACAAATAGAAGAGGTCAGCCAATTCCCAAAGCAGATCCACAAGGTGCCTATAAAATGAGCGGGGTTTATAGTAAGATAGCGGCCTTGTTTTCCAACCCAATTCAAACTCAAAATTGAATGGCTAACTATCTTACAAGATAATGACCTTAAGAATGTTGTACTTTGTGAACCTTAGCCTTTTCAGTATCTCTATTGTAGGAGCCACCCATCTCGAATTGCGCTTATCCTGAGCTACTGTAATTGGAGTCATGCAGCTTATCTGGTCCAATTAACTGAGCTTTGAAAGGAAAAAAGGACTGAGCATAAACTCCAGAAACTGAGAAAATATTCTAAACCTCCAGACAAGAATATTCTCTGAAAAGCAGGGTAAGCTGAAATGATTCGACTGCTAGAAAGACATGAAGTTTATGATTTCCCTTAAAATATGTGCATGGTTTCCTACAATTAACAGAGGCTTTGAAAGTTAACAAGATAACTCAATATTGCTTTTCCAACCCGATGCAACTATTATTAAAATAGCTACCATTTGTGGTGTCTGAGTTACTCTAGGATCCATGCTAGGCTTGCTACCCATGGTACCACACGAAAAGTCACGACAATCAGGCAGGAAAGAAATTATTATCTCAATTTACTGAGGAAAAATGAGGGGTTTTGTTCTATTTTGGGATGTAAAGTTTAGTAGGAAAATGAGCATTAAGGAGTAGTTGTCTTTAAATCAATTGACTTTGTTGTGGCAGGTCTACAATCATTTCCTTGCTGGTAAGTTTATCATTCTTAGAAGTAGCAACAGGGCTTCCATTCAAGGAGTGGAATTGTATCATTCTTCAAATTTCAACGGAGATGTTATCTCCTCTGTGGAGCACTCTCTGATAAAGACAGCGATCTCTCCTCCACGTCGCAGTGCTTGCCTTCAGAACTTGTGTTGTTGCTGGAGCCCTGTTTCTCTGCCCCCCTAGAATCTGAGTTCCCAGGACAGGGTCTCTGTCTAAATTGTCGAAATTGTCTCTGTTCCTCCAAGGTGTGGCACAATGCTCAGCGCAGACCAGATGTGTGTTGAATCAAGTTTAATATGCGATCCTATTAATTCAGACAGGAAATTAATTTGAGTTCAGCAGATTGATAATGCTGTTCTCATGCGCTAGGATCCTCGTGATGCAGTACTCTACTACATGGCAAATGAAGAGCACCTCCTTGAGGGGAGAGAGAATGTAGGCGGGTCTGGTCCCAGGTGGCATACTGAGAGGAGTGAAAGGTAACTGGGCTCTCATCCCACCAAACACCACGGACTTGATTTATAATGCCCTTCTATTGGTAGTTGGTGTCTGCTGTGCCCCCAAACCTGGCCTCTCCACCTCAAGCATAGCAGACGATTTCAGCCAGGAAAAGATGTTTCTCCATCCTTCTATTTTTATTTACCCTGGAGAAAGCGATTTGGTTTCAAAATCCAAAGCCTAAGTCTACCAAAATATCATGTTAATGTCTCAATGATGAAATTTCAGACGAAGTGAGTGCGGCAGAGACTCTTCGTCCCCAGTTCCCTTTCTTCTCCTCAGTATTAGACTCTCTAAGCTTTTGCTGGGCATACGGGTGCCCAGCCAGAGAGAGCATTTCTCAGCAGCCCTTGCTTTGAGGTGTGGTCATATTTCTAAGCAGATTAATTATAAATAAGGCAGTTTTCTACCACCTCACCTTCCCTCTTTTTCCTTAACTTTAATTAACTTAAACCTCTTAACAAGCCACCCAAGATGCCATTTAAGTAGTTTTACTCAACCAAAAATTAGACTGGTCTTTTAAAACAAAGTTCCTATATATCGTTTACATTTCTTAAATTTAAAAAAACATTCAGATTTATTAAAATTTTTTGAGATATTTTTGAAGTCTTACTGAGTTTGTTCCCTAGAAACCACCCAGTCTTAGTGTTCTTAACCTGGGAGAGAATGCGGGAGTCTATGACCTTGGTTGGGAAAAATATTACATGTTTATTTTCACTAATCTCCAAATGAAATTTAGCATTTCCTTCAATTATACATTTAGGAAACATATCACAACATTCTTAGCAGTATCTTAGACTTTTTCACCAATATGTCTCATATGTCATTTTTTCATGTTTTAACTTCTCATGATAATTGTTGCAGCTATCTCAAAATATTATTTACACTCATCACCAGATCAAATTACAGTAGTTATTAGACCTGAAATGCATGTAGAAAAGTCCTGGTATCAAAAAATCATCTCGCTTACTATATTGATAACCCTGTTTCAATATAGTTTCCATTGTAAACTTATGTTGTGCATTTAAACATTACTTTGGAAAAGAGTCTACAGACATTTCTTGATGCCCAACATGGGTCAGTGGCATAAAAAATACTTAAGAATTGCTGTATCCTGTTCATGCTGCTTATATAGAACAGACTGTACCTGTTATCCGGTGATCTTTTAAAAGCTGTTAGTATAGTTTATGCTTTACATTTCCCATTATACTCTGTGAATTGGTGAGATGGCTAAGTTATAAAAGTGGTTTTTGCTCTTCTTTTGGGATAAAGAAAATTTTATTGCAAATACTGATCATTTCACTTACTTGCAAAGATCGTTAACACAGCTGGCAATGTATAAATATGGGTCAATATATTCATGGCAGCTCAAAAAAGGAAACTGCAACAGTATCTGACACTTGAAGAAGATCGCCTGTGCGAAAAAGATGGAGGTCACCAGGACATATTTAATGGTATGCATGTACTCTCGTTTTTTCCTACTGATCTAATTGCAGGATTCTGTTCTTACTAGGAAACAGAAGGTAATTTCTGCTTGTAAATGTTAACCAATATTTTATAATTACATGTTGTTGTAATGAGTGCTACTTTTACAAAACATCACATTCATTATTTCTGAAATAATTGTAAAGTTATTTCTATTGCAGTTACATTTCCTAAATTTAATAGTGTTTCAGAACGTAGTGTTTGCATTAAAAATGCTTAATGTTAAATATACAAATACAATATATGGTTGTTAATTCAACATGCCCATAGTTTTCACACCAAATTTACCTCAAATGCTGGCATTCCACTGGAACATGGATTTGGAAAATCTGAGGGTGTGGGTACGCATTTGATGTCATCTGGAGTTTGCACCAACCAACTATTTGCAAACATAGCAATGTCTTCTGTATAGTCCTCTGTTTCACACAAACACACACACAAATATGTGTAACAGGGTCACTTTCCACAAGCACAAAGTTCATTAACATGAACTCCTGGTCAAAAAGTTAAATTCAATAACTTTATAATTACCAGTGGTATGAGACTATACAGGGGTTGGAAAAAGCAGGTTTACAGTTGTCCTGATGGAAAACAATACAATAATTAATGAATAATAATACAAGAACAAACTCTGTGTTTAGCATACTCACAACTGTAAACCTCCTTTTGCCCACCCTGTAACAGCCCTTTAGCATAATAAAAATAAATTGAACAAAGTGTTAATACTAAATAAAAATTAATATCATTGGAGAGGAAAATCTTCACTGAGAGTGAGTGACACAATATGCACTTCAGTAAAGCACTAATTAGCCTCTAGATTGTGCTATAGAGAGGAGAAAATATGCATAAAACTAAGAAGCATAAGTAAAAGTTTGGTATGAAAATCTTCAGAAAGCCCTCTTATAGTTAACATCAGTCAGAAACTTACTAAAATTGTAGTTCTATTTGGGAGACAAACAATAATAAAAAAAATTGTGTTGAGCTCTTGACATATCAGAGGACATACAGTAAAAGACTCAAAAAGACACTTGGTAAACAGAAGAATGAGTGAACTAATTTCAATGGAATGTGGTAAGTGTTTCCAAACGTGTTCAGGACAGATTGTTAAGAATCCTGACACTATCTCAGCATTTCAGAGGCAAGATTCCGGCGCTAATGTGTACACAGCAACAGACAGCGGGCGGTGAGCACTCTGGCCTCTCCACTCCAGATCAAGTTTAAATTGCCTCAGCACCTGGCCTGAGAACAAGCTTGACAATTGATGAAAATTAATCCTGCCCCACATTCAGACGAAAGCTGAAGCTCAAATCTCAAGGACCTAGCAGAACCGAACAAGATGACATCTCGAAGTTCCATCTAAGACAATTACCCTTAGATTTGAGCTTTGGGTTCTCTGCCATGTACATTTACACAGCCACACGTCTACCTTTGAAGAATAGCTACCACATCAGTAGAATCAAAACTCTCAAGCCAAATGTTTGACAACTCTCTCTCTCTGTATCTTCAAGATAGGAAGGTGATGTCCATGTCCTACTATCAGTTGTTGGGAAGATTGTGGGAGTTCACCTATAAAATGCTTCTCTTTCTGACTGTAAAATTCCAAACTGTACTTTGACCTCGAAGATTTTTTTGCCCCTTTATGCCTTCAACTCCCAACCTCCTCCACTTACCTCACCCCACCCTGGCCCAGCCCCTCCGATACCTTCTCCTATTCTTGCTCAACCTACTCCAATCTTCACTCAAACTCATCCCCGACTGCCTCTTGCACTTGCCTTGCTCTTGTTCCTCCTCCTTCAGAATCTCTCTTACCCCTGCTCTCTCCCTTATTTGGTCTTGGAGCTATTTTTACTACATTATGTTAATAAGAGAGTCACAAAGGTTGGTTATATGAGATACTATTTAATATGACCTCCTCAGGAGCATTCTCTGTCACATGACCTGAACTACCACCAAACACATACTGTTTTATGACTCTTAACCTCCTTTCTTTCCTCGTCTTTTTTTTCATGGCTGCTATTTTTCACAAAAATTATATTTTAATTTTTCTCTTTATGTATCTTATCTGTCACTGTAATACCTACTATGGGAAGGGAGAGAGCTTCCCTAAGCTGTCCTTCTGCTCTATCTCTAGGTTAGTGACTGGTATACAGTAGGTGCTCAAACACATTTGCTAAATAAGTGAGTGAATAAATACAAGGGAGTTTGTAATATTTATTTAAAAGATTATTAGAATCCTAGAGCTTTCCAGTTTGGCCCACTTCATTACTCTGATATTGATGGAAATGTTACACATTGAACTGAGCATGGGCCTAGTCTAATACACTGATTTTACAAAAGGAAAAACAAATGTACTCTTAAAGAAAATTTATGGTCACATTTCATTTTAAAACATCTTTTTTAAAAGTCTAAAGAACTAAAAACATTTCCTAAAGCCTCACCTATTTTAATATTTATGTATAAATTTTAATGTAACTAAATAACCAGGGAAATTCCTTAAAGTTCACTTTAATTCCAGCTTTTCAAACACATATTTACCTATTTTTACTACATTATGTTAATAAATGATTCACAAGAGTTGGTTATTATGAGTTGGTTATATAGGTGGTCTTAGAGCCTGCATAACTAAAATTTAAATGTTTTATATAGGAGGTGCTACAAATAGAATAATATTGTCCATATTGTGACATTTCTAAGAATGCAAGTGAGGCATATTAATTATGGTGAGAAAGTGAAGGGTAAACCAGGGTCTCTATGTTAATGTGTAGCTAGCTACAGACATGAATTATGGAGCAGAGGCTCAACTAGCAACAAATTAAAATCTTTCTATATTCACAGAAATTTGGAAAAGCCTCATTTCTTTGTGAAGTCATTCCTGAAGAATAAGTAGGAATGCAGAAAGAAATACAATTTTAATCATTTTAATAAATTGTGCATTCAATGGCATTCAGTTAAACTCACTGATTCTAAAGAGTTCTCTAATCAGCAAAGTACAACTGACTTTCAAAGTACAGGCTGAGTTATTTTAGCTTTAGGATCTTAAAGGTAACACAGCTCATCTGTAGAAAACTTCTTGCATTACTAGCACATGGAAGAAAAGAGGAGGTCAGGTTCTTGTCACATCCCTATAAATTATTGTAAGTTAGTTCCTTAATTACTCTGCTTTATACTGTGCACCAATAAAATTGTGAAAGAGCTGAACTCTCTTTAGGCTCTTCCCACATACTCTCTGGGGTCTTTCTGGCCTGCTGCCTGGCCTCCGCAATTCAGTCCTGCCAGCCTTCTTCCACTTATAATCTGTTAACACCCCTTTGCTGCCCAGTTATCTCCCTGTGAACAACCACTTCATATTCCAGGTTATCGAAGTCTGTCTGACTTTTAACTCAAATCCTAATAAGAACACATGCTGTTTTCTGTCCAGACTTCCGTACAACGTTCCCCGGATTACCTAGGACAGTGGTTCTCAACCTTCTGGCCCTTTAAATACAGTTCCTCATGTTGTGACCCAACCATAAAGTTATTTTTGTTGCTACTTCATAACTGTCATGTTGCTACTGTTATGAATCATAATGTAAATATCTGATATGCAGGATGGTCTTAGGCGACCCCTGTGAAAGGGTCGTTCCACCGCCAAAGGGGTCGTGACCCACAGGTTGAGATCCGCTGACCTAGGAGCACCACCACAGCAGTCTTTTCTAACTCTAATACAGAGAACTGAATTGAGTGTTATTATTTTGTGTGTGACGCTTTCATATAGAACAAAAAGAAATTAATAATCACCATTTGATTGATTCTGCTTGAGTCTAAATCCCTGCTCTCAAGATTCACTCTAAATCTCCAATTAGATGCAAAACACCATTTCATGGCGATCTCAATACTGTAAGTTTACTTGTATTGTGCTCACAGAATTTGAACATTTTCAGTTACATTTTCTCATTTCATCCTCACAGGCTGGAAGATCTCAGGGTCATTATTATTATCTCCATTGTACATATGAGGAAATTGGCTCCTTGAAGCCCTGCTCTTTCACCAGCCACTTGTGAACTAATCCTGATGACGCATTATGCATCTTGGGTAAATGTGTGCATTTAACAAGGTCCTCTTAAATGTCTTTAATGGAACATTTTTACTTCAGCTTCATTATAGGTTTATTGAGACCATGTGGAAGCAATTATAAATTAGTTAAAGTGTACTGAGCATTAACTATGTGCTACATGCTGTACTAAATGTTTTGCATGGGTTGTCTCTTTTAATCCTTGCAACTCTATGAAGTATATACTATCACTATATCATTAAACTTAGAAAATTTAATAAATGGCAAAGCAGGATTTGAATCTCACAGTCTGAGTCCAGAACACAGACTCTAAGTGGGATTTTCACTGTGCCTTAAAACACGACATGTGGGCAAAACTTCTCTATTAATTTTATAATATTAAACAAGTATTGTAGCCCAGCCAGTGCTGCTCATTTGAGCATCAACCCATGCAACAGGAGGTCACAGGTTTGATTCCCAGTCAGGACACATGCCTGGGTTGTGGGCTCAATCCCCAGTAGGGGACATGCAGGAGGCAGCCAATTAATGTTGATGTTTCTCTCTCATCGATATTTCTATCTCTCTCTCCCTCTCCCTTCCTCCCTCTCTAAAATTGATAAAAACATATTTTTTTAAGTATTATATAGTACTTTACAGATCGAAAGTCCATTTCTCACACATTTACCTAAGCATAGGATTGGGAGATATTCAGATCTGTAATCCAACCCTGACAGCAGCATTTTACAAGCTGTGTTACATTGGGCAGACCACCTTGTGTCATTAAAAAATTAAGGAAATACCACCCATCTTACAGAATCTTGTAAGGGTTGAGAATAATATAGTTATGTGCTTATATTAACTGTTATTGTAAATAATATCAAGATATGTTCTTATTATTCCTGATAACTATTAAGGTTCAGACTTACCATATTCCTATTTTTCAGCTGAATAAACAGCATCAGAGAGATTAAATGAGTTGCCCCAAACAACAAAGCTTTTAAGACTAGAAACAGGACTCACAACCATGTCTACTGGTACTAAGAACAGTACTCTTTTTTTATTACACCTCTCCATGTGGACCTAAATCATGATTGTGTCCTGTGACTCTCTTATTCCATTGCCAGTACACACTAGTAACCAAAGTATAAGAGAACACATTTTTAATAGTTTACAGAGATTAGTTTCATGACTTTGAATAAATAGATAAATGATGATAGAGACATCATTATTCATAAAAAAAACAGTTTCAAGTTATTCAACTTTTACAATACTGTTCACATTTAAATATCTTTGCAAAACTATTATTTGGCAGTCATTTGTTTTATTCCTATCAAGACTGGATGCAAAATAGCTTTTGTCCAAAAGTGAATAATTCTTCTCCAATGGATTTGAATCACTAAAATGTAAGTCCCCAAAAGGAAGGAGTCTTTGTTTTATTCACTGATGCATTCCAAGCTCTTACAACAGTACAACAGTGCCTGACATGAAGTACATGCTCAATTAATATTTGTTACATGAGTAAGTCCTGTATCTTAATTTTGCAAATATAAAATAAATAATGGTTTTCAAGCATGACACAAATATTTTTTTTTACATTCAAACTGCACTTAACATTTCTAAAACAGACAAGTTAGAGCTACTAATTTTACCCAAGCTAGGACAAGTTGTACCCTTCTGGGTACAAACAGCTTGACTGGTGAAGGAGAAAGACCTCAGAAGTACCCGCACATTTATTGTGCTCCCCTTACCTTGTTGAATGATGAAATCATCAGATTGAATGCCATTGTAGTTTCCACATAGGCCACATGATTTCCCTTTAAGCTCCTCAGATATTTTGAGGTAAATTCCAGATATTCCATCCCAAGCCAATGAAAAACCAAAGGTTGTCTTCACCAGAATGTAGTCAGCTAGTTTCTCAACAGAAACCTGTCCAATTGTCTGAGGCAATGTTAAACTTGAAAAATGGAACAAAGGCAATTTAATTATAATGAAGAATCAATTATAGATCATTCTTTTCGTAGTAACAGACAATTAGGTAAAACATAGTTATTATTCAAAATTATTGAATAAACTATGCAGTTAGATTTATCAAGCAACCATCATATAGAAAATATTGTGTTTTGAAAAATTCAATATTGAAATAAAAAGACAACAAAAATTATATCCGTTTCTCCATGATGATTTAGATTTTATACTTATAATTGGATGATTCTTTCAACCAACCAAAAACACACTTCTGCTAAATATCACTGATTTTTATAATCTGGAAAATAACTATGTCTACTTTGAATAATGAGCTTAATGTATTTTTTATCTAGATTGTTAAAGATTTTTTAAAAAGTGTTGGCTCAAAATTTTGAAGTACAAACATGTGGAGAGCCGATATAGGGTTAAACCTCGGACTGATCTGTTGGCAAAGTCACAAACAAGTCTTCCTCTGAGTCTTAAACAACCTAATTCGAGAGGTGGCTGCTGATTTACAGGCGCTGTCATTTAAAAAATAAAAATGGGGGAATTTGCAGGAAGCCGGTCCACCCTTGCTGCTTGACACAGGGAAGAAACATCTGCACAGCTTATTTTTCAAGGGACCTGTTCTTTTTTTTTTTTTTTTTTTTTTTTTTTTTTTTTTTTTTTTATTGCTTAAAGTATTACAAAGGGTATTACATATGTATCCATTTTATCCCCCTGCCCTAGACAGTCCCCTAGCCTCCCCTATCACCCAGTGTCTTATGTCCATTGGTTATGCTTATATGCATGCATACAAGTCCTTTAGTTGATCTCTTACCCCCCTACCTCCTGCCCCCCAACCCTCCCCGGCCTTCCCGCTGCAGCTCGACAATCTGTTTGAGGCAGCTCTGCCTCTGTATCTATTATTGTTCAAAAGTTTATAATGGTCTCTATTGTCCACGAATGAGTGAGATCATGTGGTATTTTTCCTTTATTGACTGGCTTATTTCACTTAGCATAATGCTCTCCAGTTCCATCCATGACGTTGCAAATGGTAAGAGTTCCTTCCTTTTTACAGCAGCATAGTATTCCATCGTGTAGATGTACCACAGTTTTCTAATCCATTCACCTACTGATGGGCACTTAGGCTGTTTCCAGATCTTAGCTATGGTGAATTGTGCTGCTATGAACATAGGGGTGCATATATCCTTTCTGATTGGTGTTTCTGGTTTCTTGGGATATATTCCTAGAAGTGGGATCACAGGGTCAAATGGGAGTTCCATTTTCAGTTTTTTAAGGAAACTCCATACTGTCTTCCATAGTGGCTGCACCAGTCTGCATTCCCACCAGCAGTGCACAAGTGTTCCTTTTTCTCCACATCCTCTCCAGCACTTGTCGTTTGTTGATTTGTTGATGATAGCCAGTCTGACAGGTGTGAGATGGTACCTCATTGCTGTTTTGATTTGCATCTCTCGGATGATTAGTGACTTTGAGCATGTTTTCATATGTCTCTTGGCTTTCTGGATGTCCTCTTTTGAAAGGTGTCTATTTAGGTCCTTTGCCCATTTTTTGATTGGATTGTTTATCTTTCTTTTGTTAAGTTGTATGAGTTCCCTATAAATTTTGGAGATTAGGCCCTTATCAGATATGTCATTGGCAAATATGTTTTCCCACACAGTGGGTTTTCTCGTTGTTTTGTTGATGGTTTCTTTTGCTGTGCAGAAGCTTTTTATTTTGATGTAGTCCCATTTGTTCATTTTTTCTTTAGTTTCAAGTGCCCTAGGAGCTGTATCAGTGAAGAAATTGCTTCGGCATATGTCTGAGATTTTCTTGCCTTTGGATTCTTCTAGAATTTTTATGGTATCCTGTCGAACATTTAAGTCCTTTATCCATTTTGAGTTTATTTTTGTGTATGGTGTAAGTTGGTGGTCTAGTTTCATTTTCTTGCATATATCTGAAGGGACCTGTTCTTGAACATGGCATACTGTTCTTAATATGTTTGCTCCCCTTCTTAGCGCTATGTGTTTTAACCAAGGTCACCTATCCGAGAAAGGTTGTTTAGGATTAAGGAAGGGAATAAATCAGTAAATTCCCTTAACTAAAGTGCCAGGTGGGTAGTTAATCACCTTAACTACGAACAATCACACTTAAACTACATAATCTTTATTTAGGATAATCTCCTTCAGTTACGTCCTTGTAGTTTAATAGAACAATAGAGTAATCTTGGAATGGAGATAAGAAATGCCCTAACCTTTGGAATAGAATTTATAGGATTAAAATCAACGGGTATAAGTACAGATGTAACACGAGAATAAAGACAGAACTTGTCTGGAGATCCTGGCGAGAGAACCCAGCAAGAGAACTTCGCTATGCTGATCGACTGACCGCTGTCTCTGTGTCTTTCATTCTTCCCTGACTCCATCCACACCTTTGGGAACCCCTGGACCTGCCTGGAGTGAGCGGCTAGGGCGGGCAGCTAGGCGAGGTGAGCGCTGCTCAGGGCCCTTAAGCGGCCCTCTCAGCATGTCGGACTTCCACGAGTTCGAGCTGCAGCTCATCGAGAATAAGCAAGAGCGAGACAAGGAGAACCAGCACCCCAAGCGCAGCCGCAGCCGCAGCCGGGACCGCAAGCGCCGCAGCCGGAGCCGCGACAGGCGCAACCCGGACCAGCGGAGCGCATCCCGGGACCAGCGGCGACGAAGCAAACCTTTGGCCAGAGGCGCTAAAGAGGAGCAGGGTCGATCGTTTCGCTCCCCGCGCCATGAGAAGAAGAGGAAGGTCCGCAAATACTGGGACGTGCCGCCGCCCGGCTTTGAGCACGTCACCCCCATGCAGTACAAGGCCATGCAAGCTGCGGGTCAGATTCCAGCCACCGCCCTCCTCCCCACCGCCACCCCGGACGGGCTGGCTGCGACCCCGACGCCCGTGCCTGGGGTGGGGAGCCAGATGACCAGGCAGGCCCGGCGCCTCTACGTGGGCAACATCCCCTTCGGCCTCACCGAGGAGGCCATGATGGACTTCTTCAACGCCCAGATGCGCCTGGGCGGGCTGACGCGGGCCCCGGGCCACCCCGTCCTGGCCGCGCAGATCAACCAGGACAAGGGCTTTGCCTTCTTGGAGTTCCGCTCCGTGGACGAGACCACCCAGGCCATGGCCTTCGACGGCATCATCTTCCAGGGCCAGTCGCTGAAGATCCGCCGGCCCCACGACTACCAGCCCCTGCCCGGCCTGTCGGAGAGCCCCTCGGCCTACCTGCCCGGCGTGGTGTCCACCGTGGTCCCGGACTCTGCCCACAAGCTGTTCGTCGGGGGCTTGCCCAGCTACCTGAACGAGGACCAGGTGAAAGAGCTGCTCACATCGTTCGGGCCTCTCAAGGCCTTCCACCTGGTCAAGGACGGCGCCACCGGGCTCTCCAAGGGCTACGCCTTCTGTGAGTACGTGGACATCAGCGTCACGGATCAGGCCGTGGCGGGGCTGAACGGGATGCAGCTGGGGGACAGGACACTGCAGGTGCAGAGGGCGAGTGTGGGGGCCAAGAATGCCACGCCGAGCGCCGTCCACCAGACCCCCGTGACCCTGCAAGTGCCGGGCCTGCTGAGCTCCCAGGTGCAGATGGGCGGCCAGCCCACGGAGGTCCTGTGCCTCCTGAACACGGTGCTGCCCGAGGAGCTGCTGGACGACGAGGAGTACGAGGAGATCGTGGAGGACGTGCGGGACGAGTGCAGCAAGCACGGGCTGGTCAAGTCCATCG